>NC_142935.1:15636633-15686633 GCF_046866305.1 Octopus bimaculoides
CTCTAATACGTTTTGCATCGATCACTGTGAATACAACCAGAAAATTGCTAAAGAACCAGTAAATAAATATCTTAGTTCCAAGGAACTTCAAAAATTTAAGATTTTAGCAAGTATTCAGACGTGATGCGTATTAATCTACAAATATTTCTTTTTTACCTGAACTTATTTCTTCCATTCATAAATAACAACCTATTAGTAACTGTAATTAAACACAAAAATTCCGAAATAATTGTAACGAATTCCGTACGGAAGAAACCGATATGTCGTCACACATATTACGAGTAGATGTGAAAATTTGGAATGTCATCTGATTTGATAACAAATGCAAAAATTATTAGAACTTAATGTAAATTAATCATAGAAAATGAAGCAAAATTATCTTTAAAATTTTGAACATGGAACATGGAAAGTGGAGGAGTGTGATCATTAATAAGGTGTCGAAATTTTACAATCGTGTTCCGGTTAACGTTGACAATAAAACAAATTCTTGTCAAAATAGGAATATAAAATACAATTGTCGAGGAAAACACTTTTTTTATTAGTTAATTGCATTTTTAAACAATGGTGAAATTATGAGACAAATTTGGAAATAACATTTGAGTATTTCATAAAGAATAAAATCTTTGTAAATTGAACAGAAAAGAAAACTACTGTGATAATTGCAATTATTGTTGGAAATAATAAATGACGAATCACTAAATACTTGCGTTTCCTTCAATGTTCCTCATTTTAAAAAGGTGAAGATAGTTCATGTGGATACCAAATCATATCTTGGAATTAGTATACTGCCATAAATCTGTAGAAAGGTTAGAGTCGACTTAGACAACGCCTAAAGAATGGACCATATTTTTTTCGGACACCAGAGAGGACTAAGGTGACCTTGCCAGTATTAGATTTAGAACAGTAGAGGTTATGTATTCCGAACCGTTTTAGAATTACTTATATAAATGCTGTAAAATAAGGGCATGGTTCTTTTTCATTCTGACACAAGTCAACTTGTCAAGCATATGAACTATTAAAATTTTATCTTTCATCTGAGAGGGTAATTCATTAATTAAATGACAATGATAATTTAGAGAAAAACAAAAAATCATTTAGGTTTATATAAAATGTTCTGGAAAAAATGCATTCAGGCAGCAATAGGAGAAACTCAAGTGAACATTGGAAGCGTATCAGTCAGATTCTTACAACTGTCACAAGTGGCAATATGCCAGTCACTAGAATTAAGTGGAGCCATTCGAAAGGAACCCGAGCGGGAGATGAGGGATGTGTTGTCTCCCAAATTACTTGTAGACGTGAAAATTTTGAATATCATCTGATCTATGACAAATGCAAAAGTTATTAGAGTTAATTCTTAGATAAACAATTCTTTCTTATAGGCACAAGGCCAGTAATTGATGAGGAGAGGCGGGAGCAAGTCGACTACATCGACCCCACTGTTTAGCTGGTACTTTATTTTATCCACCCCAAAATCATGAAAAGCGATGTTGACGTCGGTGGGATTTGAAATCACAATGTAAAGAGCCGGGAGAAATGATGTTCAGCTTTTTGTTCGACGCGACAACCATTCTGCCAACAAAATTAAGAATATAACATTTAACATATTTTTAACATGAAAACATTGAAAACATAATCAATGATAACGACACGAACTTTTACAAGCATTTTCTTACTATCGTTGATAAAGAAACAAGATTGTTGTAAAAATTAGAATATATTTTATAATTATCGTCGAAAATGCCTAAATTGTACCAGAATATTTTGTTCCCTTTATTATTTTACATTGTTTTCATCATTATAGAGCTGATAAGTACTAGTTATAAAGATGTGAGTTCGATTGCTGGACCAAGTAGCATGTCCTGCTCTTAAACAAGACACTTCATTTTATGTTGATCTGGTGTACCCAGGTGAAAATGAGTACTAGATGAGTGCTGATGAAGTCCTCTCTCCTTCAGCTGTCGCATACTTGATGTTCCGCTTGATAAACAGTGAAGAGTGTCTCAGAGGTCGTCTATATCTGCCCACGTTCACATATCCCTCTAAAACAGTTAGAGGAAATATTAGCACATGCTATCATGCCATATTCGTTTGCGAGTGACGGCTGTGCTTTGCATATCGTAGTTCAGTGCCACACAAGTTAGAGCTCTGCACAAAGAGGCATAACAGTATTTCAGTTTGTCTTTTCACACTCTCTGTACACGGCATTGAGTTTCTCTTCTCTAAGACCGATAAAATAAATAACTACATATTAAAAACTTGAGTCGATTCAATCGACTTAGACCTTCCATTGCAAATGACACTGGGGCAATACAAGAAATCGTTAGGTTATTGATCATTGTTGGAATGAATAGCGGGATTTCAATTCAGAAGCCGGAGATGCCAAACTAGTTATCGTGAATGCATCTCGTCCAAATCTCTATCAATTGTGCCAATACTTCAACCTTTACAATCACCAGTAAGTAGAAACGTTCGGATTTTCTAAGAGAATCGATCCTTAAAATCTCGCCAACTACAGACCAGGATAACTTGTTGAATAAACTGTATAAAAGCTTAACATACACAATTGCACACATACGTTTGTTTATCTATCTATTTCTCTCTCTCTCTCTCTCTCTCTCTCTCTCTCTCTCTCTCTGCATATATATGTGTGTGTATATATGTATGTGTGTATATACACACACACTCACAAAACACAAACGCACAAATAGATTATTAGTAATCCAACGAAACTGAAGTTCCGCCATGTTTGGAAGCTGTTCGCACCAACAAAACCCTTGATTCTATTCACATCAATAAACGAGTAGAGTTACCTGGTTAAAATGACATCGATAATTACAAGACCACTAAAGAACTAAATCTACTATTATTACAATTGTTATTTCTACCGTTGTTTATGTGTTATTCTCTGCCTACAAATTAACACAAAACTGACAAGTCTTCAAATTTTCCCGTTGGTACTTTTATAACAATGTGTATAATAGTCGCAGCAACATCGGTAAAAGAGATGATGGTGATGTTGATTAGATTTACGGGTACATCGGGGACGACGTTGGCGTGGATGATTCAGTTTGGTTTTAGTGATACAGTAATAAAGTGTAATATAGTTGCTATGGCTGTGGTTTGCGAAAGATGTGTAAGTGGCCATGTTTATAATGGCCGCACTGTTGAGTAATGATGAAAGCGACCGTGATTGTTGCTACTTTTGGTTTTTGTTATTGGTGGTGATGGAGGTGGTGGTGGTGTTTGTATTGGTGTTGGTGAATGCGATGATGGTAGCGCTGGTAGAGGTGGTGGAGGAGGCATCGGTGAAAGTGGCTGTAGTTGGTGGTGTCAGTGGTAATATTGGTAGGGATGAAGGCGATTTTATACAGAAATTGTGATAGTTGTGAAGTCGCTCTTTTCTCTTAGTTGTTCTAATGGGAATTTATAGTGCCCAGAGTTTTCCATAATTTTTCTAAATGCTGTATCGATGATTAAAATGGGTGAGTATGTTATTGCTCATTTCGATGGTTATTAGGTGAAGGGACAACATAGGACGTGGGGTCCATTCCTGGGGATACAGTAATGTCGTACGAATATTACTATGTTACTATATTACATCACTAAATTACTATATTATTGTATAATATTACTAAATAACTATATGACTATGTTACAAAATATAGCATTGCCTACAGGATAGCATTGTAAAGATGGCAGGTGGAAATCAAGTGTCGGTGTTGCTATTATTGTAAAGGCGGCGAATTGGAAGAATCGTTATCATGCCGGACGAAATATGTCACGGCATTTCGTCCGTCTATACGCTCTGAGTTCAAATACCGCCGAGATCGACTTTACTTTCAGCTTTTGGGGTCTATAAACTAAGTACCAGTGAAGCACCGGGGTCAATGTAGTCGTTTTCCCCTTCCCCTCCCCTCAAAAACTGCTGGCCCTGTGATAAAATTGCAAGCCATTATTGTTATTGTTGTTGTTATCATTCTTGTTTAGCTCCCAGTTAATAATGGATAGAGAAAGCAAAAACTAGCTATCTACGCTTTAATATGCTCGGGTCTAATTTACATAAAACTGTCTTATTCAGTATATTCTTCATTAAACATAAGACGTGATTTCGGTTGCTATTTCTAGCCGGTCGTGCGGCAGGTAGAGGATTTTTTTGTCCGTTCAGTTTATGTAGCTGCATGGTAGCATTTTCAAGCAAAGAGATCTCCAAATGCTTTAAAGCTTTACAATAAATGCAAAGGAATGTGGGAATTTAAGATGTGCTGTTCACGCGTAAGTAATGTGAACGTAATGATGTGGATGTGTTTTATTGGCAAATGTTTTAGAGCTGTTAAATGACATTTAGATGGTCTTTCCGACATGGCAAGATAAAACAGAAGCCTCACGCAGGCTCAGAGAATACAAGTATGCATATATATATATATATATATATATATATATATATACAGAGAATATATGTATATATATATATATATACATGCATGTATATGCGTGCATGTATAGATTTTATATGTACATATACATGTATATGTGTGTGTGTATGTGTATGTGTGTGGATATATACATATATATATTTATATATATATATAAATAACGGAGTCACATGACTGAAACAAGGAAAAGAATAAAGGAGTATATATAAATGTGTGTGTGTGGGTGTGTGTGTGTGTGTGCACTGTTTAGTCCATTCCAAATGGGCTAAACAGAATAGGAAGAGATACGTGGAATGGACTGTAACTGAAAGGGTCACAGGATATATATATAAATAAAAAAAAGCAACACGGATTTTAAAGATTATTGCAGTACGCACGTTTCATGCTATTCCTTTTATTTAAGTAATGCGAGCATTAAATTAAATGCAATATATAGAGCAATCTTCAGCTGCACAAGGATGTAGAAAATTACAGTAGAATAGACATATTATATTTGCGGCAACATTTAAAATCTAAGTGGGAAGAAGAATACATAAAAATCCATCTTGACATAGCCAAGGCTAGCAGGCTAGTAATTAATTCTAGGTAGAATTCTGTCTCTGATTTATTTGTCTCCTATCTAGTGGTTACAGTATAAGGGGACAATCACTTCTAAGGAAAGGGAAGCTGTAAGCATTATACATGGATATGGTTATAAAGAAACAATCTTAATAAAGAATGATAATAAAGTAATTATGTGCAATAAGATGTATGCTCTTCTCACGCGTTTGACTCTGACAAAAAAAGAAAAGTAGTTCTTCACAGAAGACAAAAGAATGGGTATGCTTAGAAACAGCTATCTCCCACTGAGCAGCAAATCTCTTTCGCTCTCTGTCTCTTCAACAGTATATACAGCTTCCAGTAAGACCACCATCTATAAAAAGCACTTTGTTGAAAGTTTGACTCCTATTTCAATCAATCGTTTACTTTGTTTAATCATAACAATGCTTCCCTACCCCATCTCTATCAGTATTATAAACATCTTTATTAGTGGTTACATATTGGCAAACACTTAATAAACTCTTAGTTTCACCAGGTATTGCAATATCTATTATTTCACACAGCTTCTGGATAATTTTCTTCACCATCATATAAAATTTCCAGCTCTTTATCTTGTGATCAAATTACATGGCAGAGTCCCAGATTATTTTGATTTACTCAAATTCCTTTAAACATAGGAAGCTACTTTTCATAGTTCATACGATACTCGTGTCCAATCTAATTTATAATTTTCATATAATTTCTTCCTTCTGAACGGTTCCTGCGACAACATTAGAGTGCTTTAATAAAGAGGACGAAGTGACAGAATCGTTAGCGTATCTGTAGAAATGCTTAACAACATTTCTTTCGGCTCCTTACATTCTGAGTAAAGAGGTCACCTTGAGTTTCATCCTTTCGGGCTCAATAACACTAAGTACTAATCAAAAGCAGGGTTCGATGTAATAGACTTACCCACTTCCCTCAGAAAAATTGCCGGCCTTGTGTTAAACTTAAAAATGAATTTATGTAAGTTTGTGAGCAAGCAGAAACGTTAGCGCATTATTTCCAGCTCCTTACGTTCTGAGTTCAAATCCACCAGAGGTCGACTTTCCTTTTCATACTTTCCAGGCCGATAAAACAAGCACAATAATCAATCTGAGTCGATGTAAGTGATTTACTCCCCAGTCCTCAAAGTTCTGACCTAGCGTCAAAATTAGAAACCAATATGAATAATCTTATATTCGCAGCCAGCTAATTTCCTACCTTCAGTTACCAAATGCGCTACATTTTTCCCCATTTTTGTCGCATACTCTTCATAGCGAAGATTCAGCGATTTCCGTCGAGATGGTTTATGACGTGATCTGTTTTCCCGACATCGTTTTGCTCAATACCACAGATTTGCTTGCCAGTTGTTTGACCTTAACCTGTTGAGCGTGTCCTTTAGTGACTATGTGCATCTCTGATAACGAACAGGCCGTCTACAGCAGCTTTATTATTCAGGATGTCTTAGCAGCTTTATAGGTCCTCTAACGAATCAATGCACTTGCATTTATACAAATTTTTGTTGACAAGCCTCAACATATACGGATCAGAATTGGGCCCCAAGACCAGTGAGGCCCCTGGACAACTATTTATTGTGCCCATGCCTTAAGATTGCCCCTGCTCATATTCTTTGTAATCTAATTTACTATTTTAAATTGGAATGTTTTACATTTTAAATGGTTTGCATTTTCACCGTTTTCGCAACACGCTCTCCACAGTAATGGCAAAGTAATTTTTGTCTAACTCGTTTAATAATTTATGTCTAACTGTCTGTTTTCATGACGTCATTGTCACTGCTCTTGTCACTGTCCTTACAAAATCTGTTATATTTTCACAGTTTTCGCTACACGCTCTACATAGCAATGACTCTGTGATTTCTGCCTGGTTAGTTTATGAAGTGGTCCGTTTTCTCACCATATTTTTTGTTAAAAATATCCGCTAATAATTTATCCACATCAACATTGTAATCCATCTCCGTCATTTAAAAATATCAATACATTACTGTTTCTTGTGAAAACATCCCTACTTTTTCATGCTATTACCGCTTAAATTCCCATGGTGATTACAAATTCTTCAATCCTAGTGATACCGATATTCTTTTTCTTTCCCAGCTGAAATTATATGTCTACTATGCTACTATACAGTAATTTTAGACTGCATTGCCGTGTGTGTGTGTGTGTGTGTGTGTGTGTGTGTGTGTGTGTGTGTGTGTGTGTGTGTGTGTGAATGTATGTGTGTGTGTAGTATATATATATATATATATATATATATATATATATATATATATATATATATATATATATATATATATAGATAGATAGATAGATAGATAAATTCAAAAAAGGATAAAACTCTTTTACAAGAATTTTATCAAGAAGCCAGTGTGTAAAAAAATTCATAAGGGAAATTTCTATTCCCAAGAATATAATTATTCGTTTATATTTATATAAAGGGCATTATTACAGAAAAATAATAACGCCACACAGTGGACTTCTCAAAATAACCACATCTAGTACCTAATGCGAGGAAAAACAACCAACAGAAGACGACCAACTTTCTTTTAAATAAACTTAACTGTGTATCAACCGATTTCGCGATTACTAGAATGAATCTAGATTTCGTTCATCAGCACAGTATTGTCCCAAAAATATATATAAATAAACAGAATTCTCACCTCACCAAAAACGAACAACTACGTATCCGACAGAGTAAAGGGAATGAAGTTTATCTGTATATAGAAATTTCCCTTATGAATTTTTTTACACACTGGCTTCTTGATAAAATTCTTGTAAAAGAGTTTTATCCTTTTTTGAATTTACTTATCAAATATATACACGGAATACATTCAATGTTGAATTTTTTATTCCTGTCTCCACATGGGTACCCAAAAACAACCCGGAAGTATTTCCCGCTTCTTTGATGAAGATATATACAGATAAACTTCATTCTCTTTACTCTGTCGGATACGTAGTTGTTCGTTTTTGGTGAGGTGAGAATTCTGTTTATTTATATATATTTTTGGGACAATACTGTGCTGATGAACGAAATCTAGATTCATTCTAGTAATCGCGAAATCGGTTGATACACAGTTAAGTTTATTTAAAAGAAAGTTGGTCGTCTTCTGTTGGTTGTTTTTCCTCGCATTAGGTACTAGATGTGGTTATTTTGAGAAGTCCACTGTGTGGCGTTATTATTTTTCTGTAATAATGCCCTTTATATAAATATATATATATATATATATATATATATATATATATATATATATATATATATATATATATATATATATATATATATATAGAGAGAGAGAGAGAGAGAGAGAGAGATAGATAGATAGATAGATAGATAGATGTGTGTATTTTTCCCTTGTTAACAATTAACAGGGAAAAAAATAAATAGTTACCAGGGTAGCAAAAAATCACACAAGTAAAAAGGGTGTAAGTCCTTGTTTTTAAAGGTAGAAACTCCGGGTTTACATGAAATATTTTGTATGATATATACAAATAAATAAATGGAGTTAAACGCAGGTGTTATTCAAATTCTTTTAATTCCGACACATGCTTCGAAGATATCACTGGTATTATTCCAAAGGAAGAAAATGGTGTAAAACAATGTAATCTTCTCTTCAGGGAAATGAAGAAATGAAACCGGTCAATGAGATATTTTAACAGAATATGATGGATATGTTTAGTGCTTAACTGAATGCCATTAAGTTCTTTTTAAGAAACGTTAGAGGATATAACGTCAAAGGTAGCCTATAGAAAGAGGAGGGGGTAAAGGAAAGAAAAAAATCAGAAACCAAATAAATGAGAAGTATAGAATGATATATAAATTAAATAAAACGCTTGGAAAAAGATATATCTAGTGGATGTGAAATGTAAGAAGAAAATTAATGCTTAAATTATATATAATGATAAATATCACATATATGAACTAAAGGTGTGTTTCTACCAATGTTTACATCGGTATGCACGCTCTATAACCGTGTTGACAAGGGGAGTTTAAGAAAAAAAGAATAAAAAATAGTTCAGAATTACAGAGAAGACAGAATTCCTTGCTTTTATCATAAGTGATCAAATTGCAAGAATCAACCAATCTAAATTAAATTGTTTATTGTGGTCTTTCAGATACCAGATTAATTTACTATGCCCTGTACTGTTAATTTTATTCCTATCCCTAAATGTAGAGTAATGATTAGAAATTATTTTAGATAACTGAGAAGATGAACTGCCTATATAAAAAAATACATCACTACCTGAAGTAATTTTATACTGGTATACAGAATTTTTAATTCTAGAGTTACTTCACACACACACACACACACATACACACACACACACACACACACACACACACACACGCATACCTTACTGCTCAATTGTAGTTATGATTAACAAAAACGAGATAAATATTTAATATATACAGTATTGACGTAAGCACTACGATTAGATTCAAGCCACTCGCCGCTTTAAATACCGTCTACATATATACATATTAAATTATATGTATACCGGCCATGACGAAGGGAAATAGCCCTGAAACTCGAGTCGCCTTTATATATTTATATTTATATTTATATATTTGATCTTTTATATTGAACACTCAATATTTCATCTACATTCAATACTTTATTTCATGGTGCCATCCATTTTTATTTTATTTTATTTTATATTATATATTGTATATTATATTATATATTGTATATTCCATATTCTATACCCCACATTGGTTCTGCAGGAATATAAATAAAACATAAAAAACAGACAGTGTTGGAACTCTTTTAAACAAAATAATATGTCCCTCTATACACAATCATACAAAAAACCACCTTTTTTGTATTTATTTTTACTCGCATATATATCTATATATATATATATATATATATATATATATATATATATATATGTGTGTGTGTGTGTGTGTGTGTGTGTGTGTGTATGTGTGTGTGTGTGTGTGTGTGTGTGTGTGTGTGTGTATCCTCTGGATATCCTGCTGCTTATTTTGATTTTATTCACCTTATTTTGAAGTTGTACGGTTAATACTGCACTAATTTTTGGTACTTCAACCCAAGTACCTAATTCATCTGAATCTCAATTATTTTGCCTATATATATATATATATATATATATATATATATATATATATATATATCACGATTGCTTTTCTGTTTCCAATTTAAACTTATCAGTATTTTCTTTATTTCATTTTAGGATTAATCGACCAGCCCTTAAAAGAGGTATGTTTTTATTTATTTTTTGTTTATTTACTTTTTTTTTATTTCGTTGTATATTTTTGGAAAGATATCACCGTTGATTAGAGGTTAATCATCCAACAGGTTCAGATTGATTATGCTTCACTACGATTACGATGGCAAGAGTGACACAGAACCGACTGAACAACTCGGGTTATACAATAGCACAAAGGTTTTATATACATAGATACATAGAGGCATTCATATATATATGTGTGCGTATGTGTGTAAATGTAAATATGTATATATATATATATATATATATATATATATATATATATATATATATATATATATATATATATATATATATAGGCAAGTACTTACGTACATACATGCATGTAATAACTTTAAATTTGGATATACACAAACATACATACATGCATACATACATACATACATACATACATACATGCATGCATGCATATATAGAGGGACTGCACCAAACTTTTCCACCGAGAGTTATAACAGCCCCCGAACAGGACCCTCTGCACTGTACCAATGGTCCCACCCATCCTATCTAGAGTAAGGATCAAATACTGTAATAACTTGTGATTCAAAAACCCACATTTATTTTTGATATCTCGCAAAAAACACGAGATCTCCCATGGAGTTTGGGTAGGTGTGTTCAAGAGGCACCTTGACCTTTGTTGTTCAAGGTCACAGATACACTAACGTAATGGCAGGAAACTCAAACGAGCGCAGCAATATCAAACTCCCTCCTTCACCAAATGCCAACTAATGGCCATTGCTGATACTAGCGGTGCCACAGTATGGCCACAGCCTTTAGGCTAAAATGCATAACAGAGTAAAAAACGTACATACCTACACACGTGCACATCTATATACGCCTGTATATTATAACCGCCCCCATATATCCATATATACTCATATATATATATATATATATATATATATAGTGTAGTATATTGCCACTTAAGTGTGGCTGACCCCTAGGGGTGGATGTTACTGTTGCTTTTAGCCCCAGGAGGACATCTCCTCCAGCTGGCTTATCGACACACGACTGTGTCCTGTTTGCCAAGGGAGTTATCCCTCTCACCACGACCAGCAGCACGAACGTATCCGGATTTCAGGGTTATTTCCCTTCTTCGGCGTTCGACAGCTGATGACCTTGGTGAGAGAGAAGAACCTGGCAAAATCTTATATCTTCTTTTCCAGTGACATTCTTCACTGATATTGAAAAGGTGAAAACAAGCAATGTTAATTCTCTAAATGAAGTATTAACAGTAACTGCACGATAAAGTGTAGTATATTGCCACTTAAGTGTGGCTGACCCCTAGGGGTGGATGTTACTGTTGCTTTTAGCCCCAGGAGGACATCTCCTCCAGCTGGCTTATCGACACACGACTGTGTCCTGTTTGCCAAGGGAGTTATCCCTCTCACCACGACCAGCAGCACGAACGTATCCGGATTTCAGGGTTATTTCCCTTCTTCGGCGTTCGACAGCTGATGACCTTGGTGAGAGAGAAGAACCTGGCAAAATCTTATATCTTCTTTTCCAGTGACATTCTTCACTGATATTGAAAAGGTGAAAACAAGCAATGTTAATTCTCTAAATGAAGTATTAACAGTAACTGCACGATAAAGTGTAGTATATTGCCACTTAAGTGTGGCTGACCCCTAGGGGTGGATGTTACTGTTGCTTTTAGCCCCAGGAGGACATCTCCTCCAGCTGGCTTATCGACACACGACTGTGTCCTGTTTGCCAAGGGAGTTATCCCTCTCACCACGACCAGCAGCACGAACGTATCCGGATTTCAGGGTTATTTCCCTTCTTCGGCGTTCGACAGCTGATGACCTTGGTGAGAGAGAAGAACCTGGCAAAATCTTATATCTTCTTTTCCAGTGACATTCTTCACTGATATTGAAAAGGTGAAAACAAGCAATGTTAATTCTCTAAATGAAGTATTAACAGTAACTGCACGATAAAGTGTAGTATATTGCCACTTAAGTGTGGCTGACCCCTAGGGGTGGATGTTACTGTTGCTTTTAGCCCCAGGAGGACATCTCCTCCAGCTGGCTTATCGACACACGACTGTGTCCTGTTTGCCAAGGGAGTTATCCCTCTCACCACGACCAGCAGCACGAACGTATCCGGATTTCAGGGTTATTTCCCTTCTTCGGCGTTCGACAGCTGATGACCTTGGTGAGAGAGAAGAACCTGGCAAAATCTTATATCTTCTTTTCCAGTGACATTCTTCACTGATATTGAAAAGGTGAAAACAAGCAATGTTAATTCTCTAAATGAAGTATTAACAGTAACTGCACGATAAAGTGTAGTATATTGCCACTTAAGTGTGGCTGACCCCTAGGGGTGGATGTTACTGTTGCTTTTAGCCCCAGGAGGACATCTCCTCCAGCTGGCTTATCGACACACGACTGTGTCCTGTTTGCCAAGGGAGTTATCCCTCTCACCACGACCAGCAGCACGAACGTATCCGGATTTCAGGGTTATTTCCCTTCTTCGGCGTTCGACAGCTGATGACCTTGGTGAGAGAGAAGAACCTGGCAAAATCTTATATCTTCTTTTCCAGTGACATTCTTCACTGATATTGAAAAGGTGAAAACAAGCAATGTTAATTCTCTAAATGAAGTATTAACAGTAACTGCACGATAAAGTGTAGTATATTGCCACTTAAGTGTGGCTGACCCCTAGGGGTGGATGTTACTGTTGCTTTTAGCCCCAGGAGGACATCTCCTCCAGCTGGCTTATCGACACACGACTGTGTCCTGTTTGCCAAGGGAGTTATCCCTCTCACCACGACCAGCAGCACGAACGTATCCGGATTTCAGGGTTATTTCCCTTCTTCGGCGTTCGACAGCTGATGACCTTGGTGAGAGAGAAGAACCTGGCAAAATCTTATATCTTCTTTTCCAGTGACATTCTTCACTGATATTGAAAAGGTGAAAACAAGCAATGTTAATTCTCTAAATGAAGTATTAACAGTAACTGCACGATAAAGTGTAGTATATTGCCACTTAAGTGTGGCTGACCCCTAGGGGTGGATGTTACTGTTGCTTTTAGCCCCAGGAGGACATCTCCTCCAGCTGGCTTATCGACACACGACTGTGTCCTGTTTGCCAAGGGAGTTATCCCTCTCACCACGACCAGCAGCACGAACGTATCCGGATTTCAGGGTTATTTCCCTTCTTCGGCGTTCGACAGCTGATGACCTTGGTGAGAGAGAAGAACCTGGCAAAATCTTATATCTTCTTTTCCAGTGACATTCTTCACTGATATTGAAAAGGTGAAAACAAGCAATGTTAATTCTCTAAATGAAGTATTAACAGTAACTGCACGATAAAGTGTAGTATATTGCCACTTAAGCGTGGCTGACCCCTAGGGGTGGATGTTACTGTTGCTTTTAGCCCCAGGAGGACATCTCCTCCAGCTGGCTTATCGACACACGACTGTGTCCTGTTTGCCAAGGGAGTTATCCCTCTCACCACGACCAGCAGCACGAACGTATCCGGATTTCAGGGTTATTTCCCTTCTTCGGCGTTCGACAGCTGATGACCTTGGTGAGAGAGAAGAACCTGGCAAAATCTTATATCTTCTTTTCCAGTGACATTCTTCACTGATATTGAAAAGGTGAAAACAAGCAATGTTAATTCTCTAAATGAAGTATTAACAGTAACTGCACGATAAAGTGTAGTATATTGCCACTTAAGTGTGGCTGACCCCTAGGGGTGGATGTTACTGTTGCTTTTAGCCCCAGGAGGACATCTCCTCCAGCTGGCTTATCGACACACGACTGTGTCCTGTTTGCCAAGGGAGTTATCCCTCTCACCACGACCAGCAGCACGAACGTATCCGGATTTCAGGGTTATTTCCCTTCTTCGGCGTTCGACAGCTGATGACCTTGGTGAGAGAGAAGAACCTGGCAAAATCTTATATCTTCTTTTCCAGTGACATTCTTCACTGATATTGAAAAGGTGAAAACAAGCAATGTTAATTCTCTAAATGAAGTATTAACAGTAACTGCACGATAAAGTGTAGTATATTGCCACTTAAGTGTGGCTGACCCCTAGGGGTGGATGTTACTGTTGCTTTTAGCCCCAGGAGGACATCTCCTCCAGCTGGCTTATCGACACACGACTGTGTCCTGTTTGCCAAGGGAGTTATCCCTCTCACCACGACCAGCAGCACGAACGTATCCGGATTTCAGGGTTATTTCCCTTCTTCGGCGTTCGACAGCTGATGACCTTGGTGAGAGAGAAGAACCTGGCAAAATCTTATATCTTCTTTTCCAGTGACATTCTTCACTGATATTGAAAAGGTGAAAACAAGCAATGTTAATTCTCTAAATGAAGTATTAACAGTAACTGCACGATAAAGTGTAGTATATTGCCACTTAAGTGTGGCTGACCCCTAGGGGTGGATGTTACTTTATCGTGCAGTTACTGTTAATACTTCATTTAGAGAATTAACATTGCTTGTTTTCACCTTTTCAATATCAGTGAAGAATGTCACTGGAAAAGAAGATATAAGATTTTGCCAGGTTCTTCTCTCTCACCAAGGTCATCAGCTGTCGAACGCCGAAGAAGGGAAATAACCCTGAAATCCGGATACGTTCGTGCTGCTGGTCGTGGTGAGAGGGATAACTCCCTTGGCAAACAGGACACAGTCGTGTGTCGATAAGCCAGCTGGAGGAGATGTCCTCCTGGGGCTAAAAGCAACAGTAACATCCACCCCTAGGGGTCAGCCACACTTAAGTGGCAATATACTACACTTTATCGTGCAGTTACTGTTAATACTTCATTTAGAGAATTAACATTGCTTGTTTTCACCTTTTCAATATCAGTGAAGAATGTCACTGGAAAAGAAGATATAAGATTTTGCCAGGTTCTTCTCTCTCACCAAGGTCATCAGCTGTCGAACGCCGAAGAAGGGAAATAACCCTGAAATCCGGATACGTTCGTGCTGCTGGTCGTGGTGAGAGGGATAACTCCCTTGGCAAACAGGACACAGTCGTGTGTCGATAAGCCAGCTGGAGGAGATGTCCTCCTGGGGCTAAAAGCAACAGTAACATCCACCCCTAGGGGTCAGCCACACTTAAGTGGCAATATACTACACTTTATCGTGCAGTTACTGTTAATACTTCATTTAGAGAATTAACATTGCTTGTTTTCACCTTTTCAATATCAGTGAAGAATGTCACTGGAAAAGAAGATATAAGATTTTGCCAGGTTCTTCTCTCTCACCAAGGTCATCAGCTGTCGAACGCCGAAGAAGGGAAATAACCCTGAAATCCGGATACGTTCGTGCTGCTGGTCGTGGTGAGAGGGATAACTCCCTTGGCAAACAGGACACAGTCGTGTGTCGATAAGCCAGCTGGAGGAGATGTCCTCCTGGGGCTAAAAGCAACAGTAACATCCACCCCTAGGGGTCAGCCACACTTAAGTGGCAATATACTACACTTTATCGTGCAGTTACTGTTAATACTTCATTTAGAGAATTAACATTGCTTGTTTTCACCTTTTCAATATCAGTGAAGAATGTCACTGGAAAAGAAGATATAAGATTTTGCCAGGTTCTTCTCTCTCACCAAGGTCATCAGCTGTCGAACGCCGAAGAAGGGAAATAACCCTGAAATCCGGATACGTTCGTGCTGCTGGTCGTGGTGAGAGGGATAACTCCCTTGGCAAACAGGACACAGTCGTGTGTCGATAAGCCAGCTGGAGGAGATGTCCTCCTGGGGCTAAAAGCAACAGTAACATCCACCCCTAGGGGTCAGCCACGCTTAAGTGGCAATATACTACACTTTATCGTGCAGTTACTGTTAATACTTCATTTAGAGAATTAACATTGCTTGTTTTCACCTTTTCAATATCAGTGAAGAATGTCACTGGAAAAGAAGATATAAGATTTTGCCAGGTTCTTCTCTCTCACCAAGGTCATCAGCTGTCGAACGCCGAAGAAGGGAAATAACCCTGAAATCCGGATACGTTCGTGCTGCTGGTCGTGGTGAGAGGGATAACTCCCTTGGCAAACAGGACACAGTCGTGTGTCGATAAGCCAGCTGGAGGAGATGTCCTCCTGGGGCTAAAAGCAACAGTAACATCCACCCCTAGGGGTCAGCCACACTTAAGTGGCAATATACTACACTTTATCGTGCAGTTACTGTTAATACTTCATTTAGAGAATTAACATTGCTTGTTTTCACCTTTTCAATATCAGTGAAGAATGTCACTGGAAAAGAAGATATAAGATTTTGCCAGGTTCTTCTCTCTCACCAAGGTCATCAGCTGTCGAACGCCGAAGAAGGGAAATAACCCTGAAATCCGGATACGTTCGTGCTGCTGGTCGTGGTGAGAGGGATAACTCCCTTGGCAAACAGGACACAGTCGTGTGTCGATAAGCCAGCTGGAGGAGATGTCCTCCTGGGGCTAAAAGCAACAGTAACATCCACCCCTAGGGGTCAGCCACACTTAAGTGGCAATATACTACACTTTATCGTGCAGTTACTGTTAATACTTCATTTAGAGAATTAACATTGCTTGTTTTCACCTTTTCAATATCAGTGAAGAATGTCACTGGAAAAGAAGATATAAGATTTTGCCAGGTTCTTCTCTCTCACCAAGGTCATCAGCTGTCGAACGCCGAAGAAGGGAAATAACCCTGAAATCCGGATACGTTCGTGCTGCTGGTCGTGGTGAGAGGGATAACTCCCTTGGCAAACAGGACACAGTCGTGTGTCGATAAGCCAGCTGGAGGAGATGTCCTCCTGGGGCTAAAAGCAACAGTAACATCCACCCCTAGGGGTCAGCCACACTTAAGTGGCAATATACTACACTTTATCGTGCAGTTACTGTTAATACTTCATTTAGAGAATTAACATTGCTTGTTTTCACCTTTTCAATATCAGTGAAGAATGTCACTGGAAAAGAAGATATAAGATTTTGCCAGGTTCTTCTCTCTCACCAAGGTCATCAGCTGTCGAACGCCGAAGAAGGGAAATAACCCTGAAATCCGGATACGTTCGTGCTGCTGGTCGTGGTGAGAGGGATAACTCCCTTGGCAAACAGGACACAGTCGTGTGTCGATAAGCCAGCTGGAGGAGATGTCCTCCTGGGGCTAAAAGCAACAGTAACATCCACCCCTAGGGGTCAGCCACACTTAAGTGGCAATATACTACACTTTATCGTGCAGTTACTGTTAATACTTCATTTAGAGAATTAACATTGCTTATATATATATATATATATATATATATATGAGTATATATATGTGTGTGTGTGGGTATGTATGCATATACGATCATATATTTGATTACGTGTATGCCTGTGTGTATATATGCTTCTTTGCGTGATTCTGTTTATCTTCACCAATTTTGTGTGAAAATGGCAAGTCAGCCATTTAACAGATATAGATTTTTCAATAAAATATGTACTACTCAAGTACATGTGATTGGTGATCGATATGATCGACTGTAAATCTCCCAACAACTCACCACCTTGTCCCTATGTTTCAAATCGATATTTAATGTTTAATAAGCGATTTTCTGTTTATAAATATAACAACAGAAGAACAGTAGATTGATATCAAAAGAAAATATCTTACGATGTATATCCTTGCACTCCACTATTTCATTCTCGATCCAGATCCCATCGGTATTTATATCTATGTAAAAAAGAAATCAATATTGTCAGCGTCTATTATTTACTAAAACACAATAACCATACGGAATAATTAGCACATTTATTCTTTTCTATTCACGTTCTGTGGCATATTCCAAGTCGAATCACGGGAGAAATGGAGCACGAGCACTGAAAAACTTTGCTGAATCAGTTGTATAACTACTCCAGGGATAAATATTTCCCTGTTTTGTTTTCTATTCTGGTTTCCCTAAAGGCATAGCATAAATGCATGTGCTAAATAAACTGAATATACGTACTCGCTGTGTCGTTATAATTATTGCATATTAAAATGCAACGTTAACAGTTTCCTCTGCAAAGCTTATGGTATTTGTTTCATGTTTTACCTTCTTGCTGAGAGCAAGATATTTTCTGTAGTTTCAAATGCTACAAAATTAATGATACTGGTTAATATGATGATGTAAGGAGCAGATGTGTATATTCTGGATGTGCTAGGTGTGCGCTACATACCCATCGAAAATGACAAATTCTTTATAAATATTAACCTTATCCATTAAAATAATTACAAATCTTAATGGAAAAGTTTTGTTATACCCTTGCAATTCTGTCACCTCAACGCTTTCAATATATAGCGGTTTAGCAAAAGAGACGAATAGAATAATTACTAGGCTTACAAAGAATAAGTCTCACGATCGATTTGCTTGACTAAAGGCGGTGCTCCAGCATGGCCACAGTCAAATGACTGAAACAAGTAAACGAATAAAAGAAAGAATGAATATATATATATATATATATATATAGTCAAGCAATTCGACCCCGAGACTTATTCTTTATAAGCCTAGTTTATTCTATTCACCTCTTTTGCCAAACGCCTAAGTTACGGGGACGTAAACACAGCAGCATCGGTTGTCAAGCGATGTTGGGGGAGACAAACACAGGCACCCAAACACACACACACACACACACACACACACACACACACACACACACACACACACACACACACACACACACACATATATATATATATATATATATATATACACTGTAATTTTTGTATAATTATGTATTGCTAATATAACAATACATAAAGACAGGCCAGAGTTGAAGTGCTCAGCATGAGCTAGAATTCATCTTATAGTAAAAATGGATACATAAGGGTGGAAAATCACAGGAACAATACCATATGTCCAACGCAAGATACATTATGTGTGTTCAATTCCTTCAAGAATCAATAAATGAATTTATAGTATTCAGTCTCTAAAGTGTCTAAAAGGTACGGTAAAAAGACAAGCAAATACAATAAAAACTTTAGAAATATCATGAATGTTCAAAATATTTATTAAAAGAATATTTATAAATATGCATGATTTCTAAGTTGTATAAAAATATGACAAATTAAAGTTAAAACATTACGATGTGTAAACATACATTATGATATAACATATAATGGGTAAATATATACGGTATGATGAAGTTATAAATTTACATGTATTATATTAAAAACGTGTACATTAGGACAGGATTTAAAAAAAAAAAAGAAACATATAATATAAAAGTTAAGTTAAAAGTATGCATCTTTTAATAAATATTTTGAACATTCATGATATTTCTAAAGTTTTTATTGTTGTATTTGCTTGTCTTTTTACCGTACCTTTTAGACACTTTAGAGACTGAATACTATAAATTCATTTATTGATTCTTGAAGGAATTGAACACACATATTGTATCTTGCGTTGGACATATGGTATTGTTCCTGTGATTTTCCACCCTTATGTATCCATTTTTACTATAAGATATATATATATACATATATGCGACAGGCTTCCACTCACAAGGCTTTGGTCGGCCCGAGGCTATAGTAGAAGACACTTGCACACGGTGCCACACAGTAGGCCTGAACCCGGACAATGTGGTTGGTAAGCAAGCTACTTAGCACACAGCCACACCTTTATATATATATCTATATCTATATCTATCTATCTATCTATCTATATATATATATATATATATATAATATATATATATATATATATATATATATATATATATATATATATATATATATATATATATATATATATATATATATATATATATATATATATATATATATAAAATTGATGTGACAGTATACGTCAAAGGATTTGTTACCTCGCCTGATGAGGGGTTCTATGTTTGGGTGACGATTTGGGCTCTAACAGAAACACGTTAGATCATTGCATGTCGTCACAAATCGACAATTGGCATTTACGGGATTAAGTTTAGAACGTAAAGCTCCACAACTAATAACGCAAAGCATTTTGTTCGACACACTAATCATCTTTCGAATCGACCATCTTCATTCATATAACGTGCCATAACTGAGTGAATAAGGAATCAGCTCGTCACCTATTTCTGCTTCCCATTAGTTTCTTTATGTGTTTTGATTTCCTTCAAACCATTCGTTATGTTGCGTATATCTTGAATGTAATGAATATGTATTTCTTAATGTCTTGGACCAATGCCTTTCAGCGATAATGCTTGAATGTGTGTGCGTGGGAGGGATGCGTGTGTGACTGTGAGCGTATGTGTGCGAGTGTCTGTGCGTTTGTATGTGTGCGTTTGTGTGTCCGTTTGTATGTGTGAGTGCGCGTGTGTATACATATATATCTATGCATGTATATATGTATGTATATGCACGTATATATATGTAAATATATACATATATAGATATATGTGTGTGTGTGTATGTGTATATGTATGTATATACATATATATATATATATATATATATGTATGTATATACATATATATATATATGTGTGTATTCATATATATATATGCATGTATATATATGCATGTATGCATATATGTATGTATATATATTTATTGAAGCAGTTTGTGTAGTAAAGTTTTTTTTTTTTTTAAACAACCTGAATGACTGATACAGTTTCCAAATTTGCGTTTAATTATGGTTTACTGAACGGCTGAGCGTGTTGGTAGAGATCCAAAGTTTTGAAATCAGACATAATGTATGAATAAGATATTTCGAAATCAGAATAACTAGCGATTGGTAATTCAAGCTTTTACAGAATAGCTTGCATCTGGATAGTGAGTGCATAATATCTATATATGTAACTCAATAAACATCAACATTTTATCTGTTTTTCTGACACCGAAATAACCCAATTTTGTTTTTTAAAATCTCCCGTTATGTAAAAAGGATTCCGATAATGTACCTGTTTTAAGCATTTCTTTCAGATCTTTACGGAATGTAATTTATATTTTAGGAGAAGCATAGAGTGGCATAGATGCATATGCGCATATTAAATTAGGGGAAGTTTTGGGGCCATTAATTTCCCCAGTCATTAGGCAATCTTTTGGTTTTAGCACATGCAAAATTTAATGAAGCAGGTTTTTCGTCCTGTCATTGTTGCTAATGAGAGCTGACGTTTTCCTTACGAACCGTCCTGATCCATAGAGTTCAATGTAAGGTAACAATGCTTATGCTTAATCCTACAAAGTTTGTGATTTATTGTACAATGTTCAAGGTTTTCTTGTTAATTATGATCTCTTAGTTCTCTATAATAATTGCATTCGCATCTCAGATAATTTATAGCAATATTAAATCTACACATCACTTGACAAGTACATTACTTCATCTCACCTGAAGGATAAAGGGCAAAGATCGCATGGATGGTATTTTGAACTCAAATTGAAAGGAGCTGTAACTGAATACCGTAGGCATTTTGTTCGACGCTCTAACGATTCTGATAATCCTCTGCCATGAGGAGCGCGCCTGTAAGAAATATTGCATTCATTCCTTTTTTCCAAAGTAATTGATTTTGTTCTATGTTTAACGATGGTATTTTCGAATGTAGCCAATCCATTTGGAAATATCTTACAACACTAAATATATACACCACCCCTACAAATGGATTTAACCCACATTACTTAACAACATTACGGCACAGCTTTGATACCTCAATTGGTCCTGCCTTATTCAACACTATCCTGAAAGAAATCAAAATAGTAAAATACCCCATGATATTTTTAAAACGGTCGGACGACTTCCTTGTAAAGATACCAAACAGACCGCCGACACCTGGATATATTTCATCGAATACTACACGATTTTACTACACGAGTGAGGTATTGTGCCACAAAACATGACTTCAAAGACCTCTTCATGTAGTGCTATTCAGTTAGACAAAGCCTTGGCCAATCAGAGATTAACCCTTGTGGTAATTGGAGTGTTGTGGAAGATGATATTTATAGCTAAGAGCTACTCAACTGCAGCAAGTGATAACTGTATAGTGTAATAGGTGAACATTTCTAGAGAAAAATAGGACACTTAACTGACATTTCATCAATCGTATATAAGCTAACAAAGGATATTTTAAAGTGTTCTGTATTGTTGTTTTATAGTTATATTGATGCTAGTGCATTCTGCTCTTTCAATCCGCTACAACAAAACTGTGTCTTGGATAACTGGGACAGGTGAATGCAATTACAAAACTACGTCAGTATGCAAAATTTTCAAAGGCTTCATTTTCCCCATTTACAGCTTAAAGATATACTTCGAAAGAAATCAAAACCAATCCATCAACCATGGTTTTATTCACTACTAATTGGATTCTGACAACGCTTCCACCAGCCTTCAGAATTTCTTCGCAGACTTTTTCGTCAGATATACTGGAGTTCCTTTATTTGCAGACAGTATTTGCAATACAGTTTTCCTCGAATTTTATGGTGCCAAGTTTAACCCTTTAACTGCGAAATTAAATTTCATGGTTATTGCAATACTGAAGTTAAATATTTACTAAAATAATAGAACTGGTATTTTCTTCAAGTCACGTTGCCTCAATAAACTTGACATATCTCAACAAAAAACAGTTTCAAACATTCCTCAACAAAAGACAGACTACTTTCTGCAGTTAAGGGCAATGCAATTTTGGGTGGATATATCTGATTTCCACAATAAAAATTATAAGACTGCTTTATGTTTCAGGCAGAGACATTAGGCCACACTTCTTAATAGAGAGTTAGGTATTGGCAAATGAGACTTAAGCATTTAAATCCCTATATATTGACTGCATGAGACAGCTCAATTGTGAATACATGGTATTATGTAACTTAGGAGTAAAGCGGCGAACTGGTAGAATCATTAAAATGCTTTGAGGCATTTCATCTGTTCTGAGTTCAAATTCCGCCGGAATCGAAGTTGTCTTTCGTCCTTTCGGGATCGATAAAGTAAGTACCAGTCAAGCACTTGGATCGATGTAACTGACTACCCACGCCACCCCCGAAACTGCAGGCCTTGTGCCAAAATTTGAAACCAATATAATATATGAGTGATGGCGAAGCTTTTTAGCCCGGTGTGTCGATATATTGATAGATGCATGTAAACAGGTGACACTCCTATTTTTGAAGATTTTCTTTTTCAACGTCACTTGCGCCACATAAAACCCAACCCCACAGCCGATCACAACCGACGCATGTATATCTTCACTAGCACTACTCTATATATTATCATACTAAGTTAGTGGAACTTTATAGCTAGTAACATGTTTTACTACTCTAGGCACAAGGTCCGAAATTTTGGGGGAGGGGCCAGTCGATTAGATCAACCCCAGTATGCAGCTGGTACTTAATTTATCGACCCCGAAAGGATGAATGGAAAAGTTGACCTCGCCGGAATTTGAACCCAGAACATAAAGACAGACGAAATACAGCTAAGCATTTCGCCCGGCGTGCTAACGTTTCTTATTTCTTTATTGCCCACAAGGGGCTAAACATAGAGAAGACAAACAAGGACAGACAAAGGGATTAAGTCGATTACATTGCAGTGTAATGATGGTCGCTTCTGATAGGACCCTATGGAGGATGTACCAGAGGTCTAACCTCCAACAATAGCTGGTTCAGAGGATAAATGGGTGGATAAATGGATAAAAAGTATCTTCGTTGTCTCGTATAGATATACTCATATACGTGTCACGGCAATTTCCTGTCCATTTCCTCTGCAGTCACCATTGAAATAAATGGTGCACAAGTCTTATTTCTGTACTTAGAGCATATTCGATATTTATATAAAGCAATGTCTTAAGCTATTCGAAAATTCATGTAAGGCGTGCCAAGAGATATGACTGTTGGGACATGAGCTGACATTTATACGGCGAAAATGCATTACAATCATACATACTTATACACTGTGAACAGATGTCAGTTAATTAGGTGGTATAGAAAGTAGAAATTCCATATATGAAACATGAGAAATGGTATGTAAGAAAGAGAAATCGAAGAACAAGAAGAGATGACAGCGAGAGAGAGGGAGAGATGCAAAGAAAGGGAGATCTACGTATAAATATGAGAAGCGGCAGACACTGTAAAGTAGGTGCGTAAACATTGTTTGTGTAACTAGCAGCAAGCAGCTCTTAATGCATCTTAATGCTGTTGAGAATTCACATTTGTCCAGCATAAATAACGATCGATTAAATATCTATGTACACACACACACACACACACACACACACATGTATGTACGCATGTAGTGTATGTATACACACAAATATATATACATATATATATAATATAGTATGAATGAATTATATATATAGTATTTGTGACATGCGTGTGTGTCTTTTGTGTGCATGTACATTTGTATCTATGAATTTGTGTGTGTGTGTATATATATATATATATATGTATGTATGTATGCATGTATGTATATATATATATATATGTACCTGTTTATGTGGTTGCAAATATATGTGTGTGTGTGCATATATGCATGTATGTATGTATGTATTATGTACGCGTGTTTGCATGCATTATGCATACGTGGATGTTCATTCGCAGCTGATGATTCACTCGGATTGTAACTCAATACAGATTTTAGTATTGAAATGTGTATGCCTCCACTGAACTAATTACACAAAAGTAAGATAGCACTACATCCTTTATATGCTGTTAATGAAATCTAATTGCATTTCTAGAATGTATATTATACGAGAGACAAAGGACAAAGTAGTGGAAAGTTCATATATATATAGATATGTATGTATATATATATATATATATATATATATATATATATATATATATATATATATATATATATATATATATATATATATATATATATATATATATAATATATATATATATATATATCTATATATATATATATATATATATATATATATATATATATATATATATATATATATATATATATATATATATATATATATATATATATATATATATATATTTATTTATATATGAACATGCATATATATACACACATATATATATACGTATATATATATATATATATATATATATATATATATATATATATATATACATGTGTGTATACATATACATATATTAATGTATGAATATATATATATACATATACAGAGAGAGAGAGGGGGAGAGAGAGAGAGACAAACAGACAGAGCGAGTGTGAGATAGATAGATAAATAGATAGATAGATAAAAAAAAATAGATAAATAGATAGATAGATAAATAGATAGATAAATAGATAGATAGATGTCAGGAAGAGATATAAATTTACTCTAAACAGTCGACATTTTCTTATCGTAAATATCAATTCATCTATAATTAGCAGTAACAACTGTTATTTAATTATATTCAAATATTGTAGTGTATTTGTTATTCAATGCTTTTTTTGCATATCTTTGGCGTTCTTTCTTTATTAGACTTTAAAAAACTCACCTTTCTTCTGAATCGTATAGAAAATATTCTAAGATACGACATAAATTAAAATGTTTGGCTAAACAGATTTTATTCAGTTTTCAATTCATATTTTGTCTTTCTCATTAAATATAATTTCTCTTTTTTTTCGGTTTTATAGCGTTTTGTTTATTTATTGTTAGTAGAGTTGTCTTCACCATATTTACAGAAATTAAGACATAACATTGATTTCCAAACAAAATGGAAGCCAACAGACGCAAGCAGGTTTGTAGACAAATATTTAGTCATGTGTGTGTGTGTGTGTGTGTGTGTGTGTGTGTGTGTGTGTGTGTGTGTGTGTGTGTGTGTGTGAGTGTGTGTGTCTGTAAGTGTGTGTGTCTGTGTGTGCATGTCTGTGAGTGTGTGTGTCTGTAAGTGTGTGTGTGTGTGTGTGTGTGTGTGTGTGTGTGTGTGTGTGCAAATAAGCAACACAGCATAAATTCCATTTACAGATTGTAATAGTAATACATATAGGGAAACTAAAATAAAATTTAATCATTAATCTGTTCTTTATAGGTAATTGATATGTTTCTATGTAGAGTATACATACATCTACACATACATATATATAGGTGTATGCATATGTATATTTACGTATGTATGTATACTTGTAAGCGCTTTTTCAAACAGTGGCAATAAGAATATTAGATAAAATATCCAAGTAGATTAATACATTAATTAGATAAATACACATATAATGATAACTAGACATATTTCAAATTTTATATTACCACAAATTTTATATTACCACAGTTATCACGCGGAGTTCATACAAAAAAAAAAACGGTGTTTGTAGAGTTATATACAAGCCCACTGTATCTGAAGGAAATCCGACAGACTATCCTAAGCAAAACAACGCAGCGTCAAGTCCTTGATATTTCTGTTATCTAACTGAGAAGTTATTACAAGATAACGAGCGGAAAGTGAAGATCAGTAGGTACTTTGTTTTTGAGGGTGTTTGTAGGTCATTTTGTAGGTTCAGCCCCAACGAGTATGTTTAATTTTATATCAGTATCATTGTTATGTTTATTTGAGTTGCGAGGTTGGTAGAACATTAAATGATGCAAGTAGAAAATCTTCGATGAAGGCAGATAACTAACAGAATCGTTAGCGTATTGAATAACATGCTTATCGGCATTCATACCAGCTCTTTAACTTCTGAATTGAAATGCCACCGAAGTCGACTTTGCCTTTCAATTTTTCGGGGTCTACAGAATACGTACCTTTTGAGCACTGGTGTCGATGGGATCGACAAGACCCCCTCCTCACAAAATGTCAAGCCTCCGGCCTATAGTAGTCGGGGTTATTCTGAAGGCAGCGAGCTGGCTGAGTCGTTAGCCTGTCGGACAAAAACGCTTAGCAGCATTACTTCCGAACATTCGCGGTCTGAGTTCAAATATTGCTGTGGTCAACCTTGTTTTTCATTTAGCCGGAGATTGATAAAATAAGAACCAGCTGAGCATACACACACACGCACACACACGCGCACGCGCACGCACACACACACACACACACATATATAATACAGAATGGGACAAGAATGCAAAACATCCAGACAGTTAGGTGATACAAGAAAGGGACAAAACATTCAGATAGACTATATAAATATATACATATACATACACAACACATACACACACAGTTATGTGTGTATATAATTTCTTTTATTGTTGTATTCTTTTACTTATTTCAGTCATTTGAGTGCGGCCATGCTGGTGTATCATCTTTAGTCGAACAAATGGACCCCAGGACTTATTCTTTGTAAACCTAGTACTTATTCTATCGTTCACTTATGCCGAACTGCTAGTTACGGGGATGTAGACACACCAGCATTGGTTGTCAAGCGATGATGGAGGGGGATAAACACAGACACACGCATGCACAAACACACACACACGCCCCCCCCCCCCACATAACTACGACAAGGTTCTTTCAGTTTCCGTCTCTCAAATCCACTTACAAGGCTTTGCTCAGCCCGAAGCCATAGAGGAAGACACTTGCCCAAGGTGCCATGCAATGGGACTGAACCTGGAACCGTGTGGTTGGGGAGAAGCTTCTTACCACAGAGCCACTTACATATATATATATATATATATATATATATATATATATATATATATATATATATATATATATATATATATTTAATTATATGTATTTATTTTATCCTAATAAATAATAATTCGGATAGAATAAATGGGTTAATAGAAACCAAGGTAGCAAAGATCACAAAATAACTGTGGTGTAATTCCTGTTAGTGAGGCAGAAACTCCTTGATATTTTGGGCATTTGAGTATATATAAAAATTTAAGGAATGGAGTAAACGCATGTTATAACTGCATACTTTATTCCGACATATGTTTCGAAGAATTACAATTTATGCGATCCATAGGAATCGTCGATGTTAAAAAAGTAAACTTCTCCTCAGGGAATGTATGGGAACCATCTTAAACGTAAGACATTATGACCGAGTATGAGAACTATAGTTGGAGAAGGTTATAACTTAATTCATTTGAAAAAACCGTTGGAGATTAGGACGCTACCAGATAGTACGTTGGACAAAAAGGGAAGAAAAAAATACGAAAAGAAAAGAGAAAAAAAGAAAAAAAGAGAAAGAAAATTCAGAGTGTAGAGTTGGGAGAAGATAGGCTGATATAAATCCGATAAAAATTGGAGAGGAATGTTATGTAATAAAAAGGCATTATAAATGGGTTTAATCTTGTGTTTCTACAAACATATTGAGATGATTGTATATAATCATTTATACTTATGTGTATGCTCATATATACACACAAACAAATCCACATTTACATGAACTTATGGGAGGAAATGTGGATTTGTTTGTGTGTATATATGAGCATACACATAAGTATAAATGATTATATACACTCATCTCAATATGTCGGAATAAAGTATGCAGTTATAACATGCGTTTACTCCATTCCTTAAATTTATATATATATATATATATATATATATATATATATATATATATATATATTTATTTATGGGTTTCAGCCAAGTGGCTGTGGTCATGCTGGAGCACCACCGTGTAGAGTACAGCAGGGTTCACCACCATCCCCTGCAGGAGCCTCGTGGAGCTTTAGGTGTTTTCGCTCAATATACACTCACAACGCCCGGTCTGGGAATCGAAACTGTGATCGTAAGACCACGAGTCCGCTGCCGTAACCACTGGGCCATTGCGCCTCCACTATAAGAATATTGAGCTCCATGCTGTAATACGTGTATGATTGATTGTAAGAAATGAGAAATGAGAAATTAAAATAGAAAATGAAGAAAAATATTTACGTCAACCCATAATGTAATATGTTTTTCTCCTGAATTCAGCTTGTGACTTTCAATGTTAGATTCATTTTTCAAGTCCCCGCAACAATGGCTTCTCATGTATGTGATACATTATAAATATTTCCTAACATACGTGTATACATATCTACGTATGCGATCATATGTAATAAGCATGTGCAACGACGGAGTTCATATGTGCATAAATCATTTTCTACATATGTATTTGTGTGTGTGCGTGTGTGTGTGCCTGTGTGCGTATGTAATGAACATAATGTTTACGTGTTTGTGTTTATATATATATATATATATATATATATATATATATATATATATATATATATATATATATACAAACACAAACGAACACGCACTTGCAGTCACGTCTACACACATATACACACTCGACCTACGTATAGCAGGTATACGTTCAAAAAATGTTAAACATTATTGTTGTATATGCATGTGTAAGTGTGTGTAAGTGTGTTTGTGTGTGTGTGTGTGTCTGAGTGCGCGCGCGTGTGTATCTTGCTCCAAAAGATGTATACATTAGAGTGGATACCTGCAAGTATTTGGCTGTATATATATATATATATATATATATATATATATACATATATATATATATATATATATGAATGTTTGTATGTGCATGTATGGATATCTATCTATCTATCTTTCTATCTATCTATCTATCTATCTATCTATCTATCTATCTATCTATCTATCTATAGATAGCATGTATGTGGGTGTGTCGGTGTGTATTTCTTACATTCATACAAACTTAGGCCTCGTCGCTACCAGTGTTATAATAGCTTAAAGCAGCGTAAAGCTGGCAAAACGAGCAGCTTCTCATGATTTAGCATATGAGACACAGCATGTCACATATTGAGGTATTTATTTAAATGGAGGCATCCCTAGTATTTTGTATTTGGACGACTCTTACACACACACAAACACACACACACGCACATATACACACACTCATATATATATATACATATATATATATATATATAAATATATATATATATATATATATATATAAGCATATTTATATTTATATATGCATATATATATATATATATACATATATATATAAGCATATTTATATTTATATATGCATATATATATATATATATATATATATATATATATATATATATATATATATATATATGTATGTATATATATGTATGTATATATATATATATATATATATATATATATATATATATATATATATATATATATATATATATATGTATATATACATATACATACATATATAAACATGTACATACATATAGAAATATGTAGATACAAACAAAGCTGCCACTTACATACATACATACCTGTCAACCTATCATCCTACCTGCCTGCCTACCTACCTACCTACCTACCTACCTACCTACCTACCTACCTACCTACCACATTCAGTTAGCTCTTCACACTTAACTGTGCGTACACATTCAGAAATATATGACGTTCTTGTATATACAATACGTTTATACATCTACACACGTACACACTCAAACACACAATGAAGGATACGCATTCACATACGCGATGTTCCGCGAAAGACAATGAAACAAGCACCACATGCGTTAAAAAATGCATACATTATGAGTCTGCTGGTATCGTGTTCCGCGACACCTTTGAAGCAATCTATGCTGTATTGGTTTTTATGAGGTAGAAGAAATATCCTCACAATGACACCATAGTATTACGTAATCCGTGACCAATTGCATTCAAGCAGTGCAATATCTTTTATAATTAGTGTCTTTTATGCACCGATGTCTTCCGTTTGCCTAAAAAGCAATATGGCGTTTTCAACAGCAACAACTGCAGAGATTGTGCGATGGTGACAACAAAAATATATTTAAAACAATCTATAGGAGTAGGGATTAAAGCAACAGTATCGTTTAAACTGGTGTTCCGGGATTTCTCCTGCATTATAGATAACAAACAAGCATACAAACGAAGAGAAAGAGAACACTTCAAGTATCTAGATGTATGAGGTTTTATTTATTTATATATAAATTTTGTTTTCTTATTTATTTACTTATTTATTCATTTATTTCCTTATTTGCACGATTGACATATATTTGTGTGTAGAAGCGGCAACTAAGTATAATAATGGCGGAGATGTTATAGACATTTTGTGGTTTGTTGCTGAAACTTCCCCTGATGCTTTATATCTTCTGCTGAGAAATATAATTTATTCATTATTCCCACCACTTCTTATATACATACATACATACATACATACATACATACATACATGTATACATACTTACCTATATATTTATATATATATATATATATATATACATATGTAAATGTATACGTGTGTGTATATATGTGTATATATATATATATATATATATATATATATATATATATATATATATATATATATATGTATATATATGTATATGCGTGTGTGTGTGTGTGTGTGTGTGTGTGTATGTGTGTGTGTGTGTGTGTAAATGTTGGGTTGCTTTACCTGCTATTATTTATAACTTTATGTGCTTCGAAGTCCACCGGTCTGAAAAAACAATGAATCATTTCACACTCTCGGAAGTTTATAAATTCTCATGACGTCAACAATATATATACATATATACATGTGTGTTTGTGCGTGTGTCTTTGTATGTGCGTGTGTCTTTGTAGGTGCGTGTGTTTATGCGTGTGTGCCTGTGGGTTTGTATTCATGTGTGCGTGTATGCGTATGTGTGCGTGTGTGTTTGTGCGTGAGTGTGTGTGTGTGTGTGTGTGTGTGTGTGTGTGTGTGTGTGTGTGTGTGTGTGTGTGTGTGTGTGTGTGTGTGTGTGTTTGTGAACTATTCTGTTTTTCATTATTTGAAACCTTGCTCTGAGGAAGGAGCTGCTTTCTAACAAAGAAACAAAGTTCAGTCACTTGAATGTTCATAACAAAAGTAAATTTACATTTTAAACCTGAGAAAATCCTTGCATATTTTTACTGTCCCACTGACTGATTGTATAAATAATGTCCCACTTAGCTGATTGATGTAATTTCCTGAAAACCTTATCTTATCCAGACTGTCACTTAGGCATCTACTCACTCTATAAATATGCACGCACGACTCAGAATTTAAAGATTCAAAAAGAAATGCTGCTAAACATTAGAATCCGATGCGCGAACGATCCTATCAGCTCGCTGCCTCTAAAACAATTAATATAATAACCGATAAGGCGGTGAGCTAGCAAAATCGTTAGCACGCATGGCAACATGGTTAACGGCATTTCATGTCTTTACGTTCCGAGTTCAAACTCCACCGAAGTAGACTTTGTCTTTCATCCTTTCGTGTTGATAAAATTAGTACCAGCTGAGCATTGGAGTCGATGTAATCAACTAGTCCCCTGCCTGGAAATTGCCGGCCTTGTGCCAAAATTTGCAAAATTATAATACCAAAGTCGTCAATCTTTCGAAGGCAGTGATTGGGCAAAATTGATAGCACTCTGGACAAAATGTTTAGCGGTATTTTATCCGGTTCTTTACGTTCTGAGTTCAAATGCTGATTAGGTCGACTTTCCCTTCAGTTCTTTCGGGGTCGATAAAATAAGTACCAGTTGAGCACTGGCGGAGGCGATAATCGACTCACAGTTCTCTTGAACATGATTGCCTAGTTCCAAAATTCCATAAGACGGCGAGCTGGCAGAATCGTTAGCACGCTGGGCAAAATGCTTAACGTTTTGAGTTCAAATGCCGCATGGGTCAACTTTGCCTTTCATCCTTTCTGGGTCGATAAAATAAGCACCAGTTGAACAATGAAGTCGATGTAATCGTTTTATCTCCTCCGACGAAATTGTTAGACTTGTGTTAAAAGTTGAAATCAGTATTAAATTCATGATGCGAGAGAGTTTGTACGGAAGGTGATAAAGGCAGGGAAAATAATCTGAACGCACTTACATTGAATTCTAACCAAAGTTAGAAATCCGTCCTATCAGACATTTGTCAATTATATTTCTGATTCTTTCGAGCTTTCATCCAAACATATTAAATCGTTTTCATCGGAAACTGATTTCAGAATTGTAAGACATTTAATGTGATGTCAGTCAAGTCTTCAATCTTTTTCAAAATGGGATAATGCTTTCTCTTTTCTTTTTATTTATTTGTCATTTTATTTATTTAATTTTCTACTTCGCAAATTGAGAGGTCGAAGGAATTGGACCAACGCTAAATTAAATATCTTTGAAATCAGCTTCTGAATAGCATTCTATTTTATGGTAGAATTGAATTTTGTGTCTTCTAATATAAAGAATAAAACGATATACGTGAAATACCATATTTGCAGATTTTCTTGACTCATTGTGCGAATCTATGTCGTGTGACTTCTTTTCTGGTCACGTGAATTCTCTAAGCTCAAGACATTGTTATTAGCAAATGAAAAACTTATTTGAGAGGAACTATTAAGACAGATAACAAGAATGAAAATAAATATCATCAACTGATCAATTATTGATGTGTGAGATTTATTTATTCTAGACAAATGAATAAATATGGGTTTTTCCTTGAAATATAGAAATTCAATCAGATTGGAATTGGAGCTATTTTGCATGAATATGTCGCCTCCTGATGTTTTTGTCTATGATTCTTTTGAATATCGTCAAGTTATTATGCAATATTCTCGAAGAATGTTTTTCCTTTAGCGAATCGTATTCCTGGTCTTTGAGAAGGTAACGCTGCTCAATAATTAATTGTCTAAAACGTTCTGGCCAGTTCAAAGAGGTTTATATCGCATTTATTGAATATATTGGAGTATATTTCCGTTTATAAAAGATTGATACAAGCAAATAAAGCAATGCCTGATTGGTCAACAATAATTGCCGTTTAGCCGAAGGCTATTGGTTAAACTCTGAGAGAGTTAGCAGCTGCAAAAAGCATAGTAATAGAGCAGTATATTAGGCAAGAATGGCGTATTTTCCAGTATTGTGAAAATGTGTGAAAAGCGGTCGGTGATTTCGTCTATGTGTAAGTGGTTTTAATAGTTGCGTTTGAATTTGCTTCAAGTGTCTGCGGTATAGTTCTCTTTGTATACGCGTCATCGGCTGTGCGTTCATGCCTGTGTTTGTCTATACATGTGTCCATACAATAGATGTCCCTTTATACACATGTGTGCGTGAATTTGAGCGCATGTGTTGGTATTCTGTTGTGTGTGTGCATGTGCGTGTGTGTGTGTGTGACTGTGTCTGTAAGCATATATATATAAATAGAGACTAGGGGAGAGGAAGTGAGAGTGATAAATATAATTAGATATGTATACACATACTATGTCAAGATATCAATATTTAATAAATACAAACATATACATACACACTCATACACGTGTGTGCATATATATATATATATATATATATATATATATATATATATATATATATATATACATATATATACATATACATACATATCTGTGTATATATATATTCATACATATATACATGCATACATACATACATACATACATAAATACATACATACATACATAAACAGTGTATGTATGTATGAACATATATTGTTTGTATATATGTTGAAATAAGCACGTTTATATATATATATATATATATATATATATATATATATATATATATATATATATATATATATGTGTGTGTATATATAATATATGCGCACGCGTGTCTATGGGTGTGTGTGTTTTTGTTTGTGTTTGTACATGTGAGTAGGGTCGCTTGTATGTGTATAAGTTTGTTTCGTGTGACTTGACACGTGTTTCTTTACACACACATACACACACACTCACACACACACACACACACACACTCATACACGCACACATACATACATACATACATATAGACAGACAGATAGAAAGATAGATAGATAGATAGATAGATAGATAGATAGATAGATAGATAGATAGATAGATAGATAGATAGATAGATAGGTGTCTACATGTTTGCCTTGACTACATTTCTGCATATAGCGACAGTATGACGGATATATTCGCAAATACATTAGCTTAAATGCATTATTTTATCTCTACATACAAAGACGATTGTTGAGAGCCAAGTGTATGTTGTACACGGATTGAAAAGGTGACAGTGAAAGAAGATGGGAAAGTAGTGATCTGCAAGGAATGGATCACATGGAAATACATCGAGATAAGATGATAAAAGGTCGATAGAGAGTATTATTGAAAAGATGATTGCAAAGGAGAGCTATGAAGTAGTTGTTTAACAGAAGTGCACCATGGGAAATTCTGCGACAGCTCAGTAGAGGATGTTTAAATAACATTGTTTATTATTTCCTTTCAATAGCAGCACAATAATTTCTTACAACTATTTTTCCAGGTGTGTTTATTATCTCTACCAACTCCTTTTCTCCTTGATTAAATATTTTAGTATCTTGGAGAAGGTGTAACAAACGATTGATTAATGTATGATCAGAATGTGGTGTGGTATTTACCTCGCAAAGAAAACAGATTTGTGATTTTATATATGCATACACATGTATATATATATATATATATATATATATATATATATATATATATATATATATATATATATATATATATATATATATATATGTGTGTGTGTGTGTGTGTGTGTGTGTATGTGTGTGTGTGTGTGTGTGTGTGTGTGTGTGTGTATAAATATATACATAACATACATAATACATACATACATATATATATATATATATATATATATAAATTTGAGCGGCGTCTCTCTGTCCGTTACTGTTTTATGTTCGATAACTTCTCCTAGACCGTCAGTTCTAGGACAGCGAAACTCAAACCAGCAACTCCCTAATCCCGGGAAATGTTCTAACGGCGTCTATTTTCTTTGAGGGCCGCCCAATTGGGCCCCACTGAATCCCCACGCACCCCCGCCTATTTTTACTACATTTTAAACTTAATACATGGCATTGGCGAACAAATCGGAGCAATGATAATAAATTTCATACCATGAACTGCCATGAACTGCATTTACCTCGCTCCTACGGTTATTGATTAAACTATGTCAGTTTAAGAGTCTGTAGCTATGACTCTTATTTCTAGCAATGCTGATGCTCTCTGGACCCTTAGTTACTGTTAAAGACAGTGAGTTATTTCATATCATATCATATATATATACATACATATATATATATATATATATATATATATATATATATATATATATATATATATATATATATATATATATATATATATATATATATAACAACAAATAGTAAATGAGTATATGCATATATACGTACAGGTATGTGCATACCGACATCCACCTGTATGTATAGGTGAATATCTGGGTACAGGACATTGCAAACAAACGTAGACGAGAACACACGAGCCACATAGGGAACATTCTACTTCATCAGCTACCCACGTTTTAACACCGGCGTTTCGACGAGCTTGGGCAGGACGCATCGTTAAAACGGCTCGTCCCATGAATCGCAGATTAAATTTGTATACGCAAATTAAATCTAGCCATGGAGGAATGTAGTGGCGGACAAAAAACAAGACAGGAAAACAAACAGAAAAGGATTTACGGCCAGACGAGAAAAATTATGTGTGTATGAACGCGATGAGGCACGAACTTGAGAGGGACAAAGTGGTGCGTGCGTTGCTTGGCGAAAGCCAAGGAAGGAAAGGATTATTGACCGGAAGCATGTGACCATATATACATACATATAGGTGAGTCAAAAATTACACGCACTCTTATTTTTTCAATGCATTTACAGAAAAGCAGGGGATAAATAAGAACGTCATTTTTCTATGTAGTCACCTTCCTTTTCGATACACTCGGTCCACGGTCCGTAAGCTTGAATATTCCCCCAAAAAGAAAGTTTTCGGTTGGTCGTGCAAGCATTTATGCACCGCTTTCGTCACATCTTCATCCGTAGGAAATCGACGACCTCGTAAACCACCTTTGAACGGTCCAAAGATATGATAATCGGAAGGAGCGAAATCTAGTCTGTAGGCAGAGTGTTCCGACACCTCAAGGCCCAATTGGTTAATGATTTCAACGGTCTGGGCGGCCGGGTGTGGGCGTGCATTGTCATACAACAGCAAAACTTTCTTCGACAATAGGCTTCGACGTTTGGTGCGAATTGCTGGCTTCAGTTTGTTGGCCAGCACAGCACTGTATCTTGCACTGTTGATCGTACACCCGTTTTCCAGGTAGTCTTCCAGTATAGGCCCTTTTGAGTCCCCCCAAAATGTTATCATCACCTTTCCCACAAAAGACTGGGTCTTGAATTTCTTCGTCGCTGGCGAGCCAGGATGTTTCCACTCCATACTCTGTCTTTTGGATTCTCATAATGAATTTCAGCACGTGACACACCTTCCGACCAGAGAAATCAGATCACTGCTCTTTTCTCTCCTTTGGTACACCATTGCTAGTGGTGCGGTCATGCTTAAACTGTAAAGCTAGAAAGAAAAATGACACGATTAGACTCAAACCTCGATCAAGTGATGGCAATAGTACCAACTATAAGCACGCATGCGTAGAAAGCAGTGAGGACAATAATAAAGATATATTATGGGAAATGTACGGATGACTTTTGACTTCCCCTCGTATATATATATATATATATAAAGACGCGTAGGTGTGACTGTGTGGTAAGAAGTTTGCTTGCCAAGTACATTATATGTATGCATGTTGAAATATTCTTCTGTTTAATATTAAGTTGCTTTTATGAATAACTCGATATAAAAACAAACGCTAATGTATTTGTGTGTGTGTGTGTGTGTGTGTGTGTGTGTATGTGTGTGTATGTGTGCGCTCGCGCTTGCCCGTGTGTGTGCGTGCGTGTGTTAATGTTTGCTTTTATATTATATTAAGTGAAATATAAAAGCAATTTAACATTAAACTAAAGAACTACTCTAAACATTTTAGTTGAGTAAATGTTTATTAAATTTCTCAAAAGAAGGGTGAGAGTGACTTCGAAGCTTGAGTCTACCACGCTGTTAACAAATACAGTTCGTATAACAAATATATATATATTCTTTTATTCTTTCATTTGGTTCAGCCATTTGACTGCGGCCATGCTGGTGCTCCGCCTTTAGTCGAGCAAATCGACCCTAGGGCTTATTCTTTGTAAGCCTAGTACTTATTCTATCAGTCTCTTTTGCCGAACCGCTAAGTTACGGGAACGTATACACACCGACATCGGTTGTCAAGCGATGGTGAGGGGACAAACACAGACACACAAACATACACACACACAAATATATATATATATATATATATATATATATATATATATATACAACGGGCTTCTTTCAGTTTCTGTCTACCAAATCCACACACACACACACACACACACACACACACACACACACATATATATATATATATATATATATATATATATATGTGTGTGTGTGTGTGTGTGTGTGTGTGTGTGTGTGTGTGTGTGTGTGTGTGTTTGTGTGTGTGTGTTTGTCTCCCCCAACATCGCTTGACAACCGATGCTGGTGTGTTTACGTCCCTGTAACTTAGCGGTTCGGCAAAAGAGACCGATAGAATAAGTACTAGGCTTACAAAGAATAAATCGTGGGGTCGATTTGCTTGACTAAAGGCGGTGCCCCAGCATGGCCACAATCAAATGACTGAAACAAGTAAAAGAGTAAAGAGAGAGTATACACCAAAAGATTCATCATTGATGAGAATGACAGTGCATAAATCAAATTTTAAATTTTATTTTAATCTTTATTCTTAATTTTAATTTTTTATTTTTAATTATAATTATAATCACTATGTTTTAAACTTTTTTCTTACATTTTTGCATTGTTTTTCGAAACGTACGTATGCATTGAATCCAGTTTTATAATAAATCTATTTCTGTTTCAACATCTTCCCTCCATTTTTTTATCCTTGTTTATAGTATAATCTTATACCAATAACGAATCTCCTCAAATATGTACGTATGCATGTATGTATGTATTATGTATGTATGTATACCACAGGCCTCCACACAGTTTCTCACCATGGCGCGAGTCTATAGTAGAAGACACTTGCCTCGCAGTGGGACTGAACCCGAAACGAAGTGGCTTTGATCAAAATTCTTTACCACACAGCTATGCCTGCACCTAGTCATGTCTGAAATTAACCATGCATGAAAGAAATTATATAATTTTCATGGCGTCGAAAAGAAACAGATTGAAGAGAGACATCTATAAATGGCTATTACAATTCATATCGGTGCCTGTATAAAGGTTTCGATAGGAAGAAGTTTTCTTTCCTTTTTCTTTTTTCTTCTCTTCTTTTCTTTTCTTTTTTTTTTTTCGTTTCGTTGAATTAATCTATAAATACAAAAGATATTCTACATATTTACGTTCAGAACCTGACTACTGCCGATGAAAGCAAACCAGCGGCAAAGACAAGCTTGCGATAATAGTTTCACAACAGCTATTCATTGGCTACTTCAGGTTTGCATGAAATAACAAAGACCTGAACGGGTTGAGAAACATCATTGAAGGCTTTCGATAACAGTATTTATGCTTTAACTTGTATAGACACGACTTATGTGAAAGTATCGTCTGATGTTTCTTGGAAGAAAGGACATAAAAAGCAAAAGGATGGCGATGGGGGGAGATGTATAATAGTTAGATGTACAGTGGATTTGTTACTGCTACAGCATGTATATTTCGGTTATCAAAACCTATAAACAAACACGCAAACAAAAGCAAGTGGTATATATATGTTCCGAGAAAGAAAAGAAAAAGAAAATAGTTATAATAATAATATTAGGAAAGATGAAGAAAAATGCTTGTCACTACATGGAGAAATTGAGATAGACATGAAAAGAACTTAAGATGGATGACTTATGGAATTTGTTATGCAATAAATACTTGGAAAAGGTAAAATAAAATCAAGGAAGTTTTTCCAACAAGCTGTCTCAGATGAATGATGCAGAGCGAGATGTTAGGAAATATATTCGCCATTCTGGAGACATGAAAATGTGTCTTCTTTACAGAGAAAATATTTTATATATTTACTTGCATAATTTGTAAAAAAAAAAAAAAAAATTGCTACTGAAGGTATGTTCTATCTGAATATTCTAACAGGAATTTCTACATGCTAGAAACAGCAGCCAAATTTCGATCAAAGCTATATCTTGCCGTCGAGATATATGAATTGGACTCATTAGATGAAAGGACTATGGAGATACAACATCAGAAAATATGACGGTTAATCATGGATGGAACGCCTCTGGTCATTGAGTTCATTCATTCAATGTTCACCTTCGGCTAAAGAAGAAGAAGAAGAAGAAGAAGAAGAAGAAGAAGAAGAAGAAGAAGAAGAAGAACAACAACAACAACAACAACAACAACAACAACAATGACAACAACAACAACAACGACAACAACAACAACAACGACGACGACGACGACGAAGACGACAATAACAATGGCATATTTAGATTTAAATTCGTTTCTTTCTATTGATGGTACAGGACCTGAAGTTTTCAGTGCAAGGGGATAGTCCATTACATTGACACTAATCATCAACTGGTACTTATTATATCGATCTCAAAGAGGATTAAAAGCAGAGTTGACCTCGACGTTATTTGAACTCAGAACATAAAACCGGAACAAACACCGCTAAGTATTTTGTTCAATATGCTAAAGATTCTTCTAATTTGCCGCCTGTGTTATCTAGATTTAAAACTTCGAGGAACTATTAACTACAGATTCTACAAGACATGGGTTGGACACCAGTGCACCATTCAACCAAACAATATCGGTTTTAAATTCGGCAGAAGGCCAACAATTTCGATAGAGTGGGATAAGGCGATTACATCGACCCTGGTACTCAACTGCTACTTGTTTTATCGACCCCGAAACGATGAAAGCTAAAGTCGACCACGGAGGAGTTTGATCTCACAACATAAAGACAGCCGAAATACCGCTAAGTATTTCTCCCAGCGCGCTAACGATTCTGCCAACTCGCCGTCTTATTGAGCTAAACGATATTGGTTCGAAATTTAGGCATAAGACCTGAATGTTTTTTGGGTAGTAGGGATTAAGTCGGTTACATCGACTCCAGTGTTCAACTGGGACTTATTTTATCGACCCCAAAAGGATTAAAAAGGTAAAGTCGACCTCGGCGAAATTTGACCCCAGAACGTAAAGACGAATGAAATGCCGATAAGCATTTCGCCAGCTTGCCGCCTGATTCGACCAAACAATATTAATGTCTCTTTATTTTTCTATGACTCATAAAGCTGGTTACTCGGTTTACATGGTGTATGACTGACCGTGATCACAACAAGCCCCTTGACAGAGTCGTTGGTCTCTTGCAGAGTTCAAGTCCAGTAATTTTAAGGGTAAGGGACCAAGTCGATTACATCGATCGTATTACTTGACTGGTACCTTTCTTCAAGCCCTGAGGCTTGACTGGTAACGTCGACTCCAGACTGTAAAATATCGGAAGAAATATCAATAAGCGTTTTGTCCGACACGCTAACGATTTTGTCAGTTCGACGCTACTTTTAGCATCACGCTAAACTTTGCCAATATCAACAAGTGATGCGTTATTTAATCATACCCAAATCTAGTGAAATAAAAGCTTATGTTAACTGCGGCAGGATTCGAAACAGAACAGAAACAGAATGCAACCAAACACAAAGAGACATTTATTTTATCTAACGCTCTTGTATTAATTATTGATACACTGCTGACGTAAACATCCAATAACGCTGTTAATGTTTTGTTAATTAGTACACAGATGAATCATTATTTCAAATGTTAATAATAATAATAATAATAATAATAATAATAATAATAATAATAATAATAATAATAATAATAATAATAATTAGAAGAAGAAGAAGAAGAAGAAGAAGAAGAAGAAGAAGAAGAAGAAGAAGAAGAAGAAGAAGAAGAACGGTGTTGTTATTTGCTTTGTTTTATTTTAATTGTAAAGTTCATTACATTCATAAATATTATGATAATCTGTGAAAGTTTTCAATAAGGGACGAGAGTTAGGAAAGAAACAATTAAACATAAAATTCTTCGCATAAAATATTTGATAATATTTGTTCTTCGCTTTCTTTTCCCCCTCCTTCTCCTTCTCTTCTTCCTCGTATCTTTGCCTTGGAAAATTGATATGATTAAATTAAACTCTATTTGAAGTAATTAGTCGCTATAATTGTCAAGGTTTTGAAAGAAAGCAAAAACTTAAGTCGGTGTTGGGTAAGTGAGGAATAATTATGAAAAATTATATTGGAACTAATTGAAAAATCAAACAAAGTCTTTAAAAAGACACCAAGATAAAGCAATTGTATATCTTGTAATCAATACCACAATAACAATAACCAATCAGAAGAATATTTTTCTGTCTTGTGTGTTAGAACCACAGAAATCTAATCAGTTTGTGATGGTGACGACGACGGTACTAATGATGATAGAAGTTGTAATAATTAGATATGCTTTAGGCACAAGGCGAGCGATTTTTAGGGGAGAGAGATCTTAATCGATGTCATCGAGCCCAGTATATAGCTGGTAGTTAATTTTCTCAATCCAGGAAGGATGAAAGGAAAAATTGACTTCGATGCGATTTGAAATCAGAATGGATACAGTAGTTGTATGCTGTCAACTTAATGTGACAGTCCCCTGAAGGGAATAGTACTACTGTTGGTTAGACCTAGGAAGCTGCACAGCTTCCTGCCGGCCTTGACACATTTCCTGTGTCCTTATTATGACTCAGAAACAAGTCTCTGGATGCAGGCTTAGCTGGGTGGAGGTGGTTGTCTCTCTCTTGTAAACATAAGGACACAGGAAATGTGTCAAAGCCGACAGGAAGCGGTGCAGCTTCCTAGGTCTAACCAACAGTAGTATTATTCCCTTCAGGGGAGTGTCACATTAAGTTGACAGCATACAACTACTTCATCGTATCACTACTGCATAAATTTCTCTGAGAGATTTAGAAATGTATTATTTCTAAAAAAGAATGGATACAGCTAGAAATTCTGAAAGACATTTTTCCCGATACTTTAACGATTTCGTAATTGTTTCTGAAAAAAAAAAATGCACCAGTTCAGAAAGTTTGATTGGAGGGGATTTAGTCAATTGCGTCAACCAACCACTATACTTAGCTGGTACTTTATTATATCGACCCATGGAGGAAAGAAAGACTGATTTGAACACGGTGGGATTTTTCCAATGTTCAAACGGTTCTGCGATTCCAAATTTTGGCAGAGGACCAGGACTTTTACGGGAAGGGTAAAGTCAATTACATCGATTACATCAAATGGTACTTATTTTATCGACCTCGAAAGGATGAACAGCAACGTCTGCCTCGTCAGAATTTGAACTCGGAACGTAAAAACCGACAAAATGCCGCTGAGCGTTTTTCCCGGCGTACTAAAGATTCTGCCAGCTCGCCGCCTTTAATCGCCACTTTAATAATCTTTTCTAATTTAGTGTATTTTTTCTCCTTACAATAAAAATATAAAAGTTGCCCTTAAATTTGACCTTTGACCTTTCATAGCTCAAAAGGCGCGGTCAAAGTTTTTTTTGAAATTTTGTCCAAATACTGTCCTACTTAGTCATAACTCAAATAAAGAAATTCATACTGAGATTTCAATGGAAATTATTTTAATAATATATTTAGTGTGACAAGTAGTGACAAATTAACAAAAATCACTTACTAAGCAAGACAGTTTGAGTTTGAAGGAGAAAACAAAGTGCTAATAATCAAAACAAGCACTTTTAGTATTTCAGTAATAATGTTTGCTTTAATTGTAACTACTTTTAAGCTCTGCTATGGTCAATGGTAGGAATGCCACCGCCAACACTTTGAATCATCAGACAAATTGTTTGCATCCCCATCGCCCAAGGGGCCACTTCTGGTAGCTTAGCACATGAAACCACACGTCCCAACCTCCCACCCTTGCATTGCTTTAAATGATTTGGTACTTGTTAGATGAAATTCTGAAGTCTTTGAAATTTAATTAGACAATTTTCTTGAAATTAATAATTGTAATGCATTTTTCATTTCTTTTTCTGTCAAAGTATATGTTCTTCCTGTAGCAGTTCTGGGATCAAATTTACAAAGGATATTTAAATAACCAACTGGTAAAACATAACAAATAAGAAACGAATATTACAAGAGATTAAGAGTCATACTAAAAGTGAACTCAACTCTAAAAATCATATCGAAGCCATTAATACCCTTCTAGTAGTCCAATACAGTTTTAACATCATTAACTGGAATCTAAGGGCAAGCACCACCCAAATGCAGACGTTGATCGTCTGTACCTACCAAGAAATAATGGAGGTAGAGAAATGATGCAGGTAGAATTATGCTATAAGACCCCCACAATAGCAATGAACAAGTATTTATCTACTACAGAGAACTGGATGCTGCGGCTTGTGTGAAAACACGGAAACAATGAGAAAATTACATTCTATTGTCATGGAAGCTTGCAAATTCCCGAGGGAACTCGGCATTAATCCCGAATTAGATGAAGAACCTGAGACCACTACCTTCAAACAATCAAAACGGACCAAACAGACTGCAGAAGCTTCTGCACGGACAGTATATACTTCGAAGCCGAAATGCTGATGTAGACCAAGCAACAACCCATCAGTGGCTGAGAAGCTGAGGACTGAAAGCAGAAACTGAAGGTTTCATATTAGCGGCCCAAGATCGAAGTTTGGTTACTAAAGACTACCAAGCTAACGTTCTTCAAAACGGTTCTGACCTTAAATGCAGATTCTGCGATAAATTTGATGAAGCAATAGACCATCTCGTCTCGGGATGCCCTGTGCTGACACCAACGCATACAAAAATCGCCACAATAGGATAGGACAATATTTACATTGGAAAATATGTAAACACTACAAAATCAAATTCCTGCTTACTGGTATCAACATCATCCTGAGCCTGGCGTTGAAGGTAAAAATGTCACTATCTTCTGGGATTTTCCAGTCAACACTGGCAGAATGATCCAAGATAATCGACCAGACATAGTCATTAAAGACAGGGAAGAAAATACTTGTAGACTAATAGATGTAAGTGTTCCCACTGATAAAAATATATCTGTAAAAGAATTTGACAAATTAAGTAAATATAAGGACCTGGAAATCAAAATACAAAAGATGTGGCATCTTAAAGCGAAAACTTTTCCTGTTATTGCGGGTGCCCTTGGTATGATAAGAAAGGGAGGTCAAAAACATCTAGATGATATCCCAGGAGAACCATATCTCAGAGAAATTCAAAAGATTGTGCTGACAAGTACTGCCCACATCCTTAACAAAACTCTATCAATTTAAATGTCTGTGTTGTATTACAAGAAGATATTTCACTACTTCCCCCACCCCCACCCAGAAGCTTTCAGTTACACTGTAACATCTCTTATCCTTCACTCGCCCTAGGACGTTGGGTGTGTCTCGGCAAGTGACTGTAACAAACATGCAAATTAAAAGTAATAATAATGATGATAATAATAATAACAATAACAACAACAACAACAACAACAACAACAACAATAATTATAATAATAATAATAATAATGATGATGATAATAATAATAATAATAATAATGATGATGATAATAATAATAATAATAATAATACCTACATGAACTTCTAACTTGTTGTCTCTTGAGGTCTCTGGGTGAGACTTGGATCCAACTTGTACAAATGCAAAACAAAAGTCAAACATAAAATAATAATAATAATAATAATAATAATAATAATAATAATAATAATAATAATAATAATAATAATAATAATAATAATTACAATAATAATGACAATGATAATGATAATCATAATAATGATGATAATAATAATAATCATTTCTACAATAGCCACAAGGTCAGCAATTTCGTGGGGTGGAAATAGTCGACCATTTCGACCATAGTGCTTGACTGATACTTATTCATCGATCCCAAGAAGATGAAAAACAAAGTTGATCTCGACGGAATTTGAACGCAGAAAGTAAAAACGGATGAAATGTCACCAAGTATTTTGCCTCCGGGCAAAATACTTAGGATGAAGATGAGGATGGTGATGAAGATGATTTCTTTGTGTTACACCTCAGTCATTTTATATAGGAAGAGCAACAGTTGGATTGTATTATATTCCTTTCTGCCATAGGCACAAAGCCGGAAATTTTGCGGGAGGAGGCTTGTCGAGTTCATCGACCCCATTGTTCAACTGGTACTTATTTTATTGACTCTGAAAGGATGAAAAGCAAAGTCGACCTCAGCAGAATTTGAGCTCAGAACGAATAGATGGACGAAATGCCGCTAGGCATGTTCCTCGGCGTGCTAACGACTCAGCGAACTCACCACTTTCTGGATTACCATTATATTAAAGCAACAAAACTATTGCAAAAATCAATATAAGAAAAAGAATAGAATTTTAACTAGATTTGGGAATAAGTGTTTCCTTGCATCCCCTCTTCTTTTGGCCTATACCACGAGAAATGAGAAAAATTAACTATGTTTTAAAGTTGCATGACCCGGAGATATAACGTCAGAATCCTTTCATTTAAGATTCCATCAGAAAAAATACAGCTTGTGTCTGATGAATTCTTCTATGTCCCTTGAATCTCTGGCAACAATCTTTGTTTAAATTTAGTCGAACAAAACAAAAACACCTAAAATCTATGTCTTACGTCATTAATAAAAACCTAATAGCATGAGAATACAATTTTATATTTCGCCGGGCTCATGAATAACGTAAGAATTTCTTTGTAATAACATTCTGTACTTATCTTATTTAAACTCGTGACTGCTTTCAGGTTCCACCTTGTCTGGTATTTGTAATGTAACATTTGTCATGTCACTCACAATATTGTTGGTTTCTATTTTTTCTCTTTCTTTGCTTACAACTATTATACAGAATATAATAAATTAGTTTTAAAAACATTTATACAAGAATCTACTATTGTATATTAAGATGTATTTTATATGTAAATATTACTCATGTTTTCAAATATTTATATATTATTGAAAATAAAAATATAATTCAATTGAATACTATATATCATCCAGACGTCATTTCGACCGAACTAGAATTAATAATTGTTTAAAATGTCTCAGTGTTCTTAGTGCCTCAAATATTCTGATTTCAGGTTAGTTATAAACAATATTGGATATACTGTTAGCAGGATATCTCCTTTATGATACTAAATAAAAACTAAAAAAGTAAAAGTGAAAGCAAGAGTGAAATGAATAAAAAGATAAATGGTGAATAATGCAGAATGTAAAATAAGAAGATAGTGAAAGTGGAAGTGAGTGTTTGAGGTAGAAAGAAAACATAAAATTTATAATACTAGAAAAACAATGAAAAGAACGATTGTTTGAATATAAACGAGAAATAGAAAGAAGAAAAGAGTAGGAAAGGTAACATTATTGATTAAACGATGACTAAATGTATTTCTCATACTCTGGTTCATTGCATATTATTTGGCATGTTTGAGGAGCAAACATCGTGAATTGTTGCTTGGAAGGTTAATGGTTCGATGCATCATATGTTCAGTCTTTTGCACATCTGTTTGTCTTGTTTGACAGCGATTGGAGGAGAGTTGGAAGCTGGAGAAGTGAGTGCTGTGATAAATTTACGGAGATTGGTGTCGATTACATTTACTACACCAATGTAGAGAATGACTGCTAAGTGAAAGAATCACGACATTAGTGATATAATTTTAGAGGAAGTGTGAAGATCTCGTTTCAGTCAGCAACGGAAGAGGCCGGACGGCGAACGGCCAAAGAAAGATAAAATGAAAAGTACTTTATAGAAAGCATTTTATTTTATATTAACTCAAAAATAGAAATGATATAACCATACTGCTATCAACCCGTCAATTTGTATTTCAAATGGATAATATATTGTCTTAGAAATAGTGTTCAGGTGCAGCTATGAAAACTTAACTTTAGACAGATGAGTCAGAAATGTTTATCTTGTGTTAGTCTTGGGTCCAACAGAATAAAATTTACTGAAGTCTAGAATAAGATTTGAACCAAAGTTTAAAAAGTTATTTTTTTAACAGTAATTGTCTGCCTTTAATGTATATTTTTTTGTTATTTCTCTTTAATATATATTTTGGTAGTTACGCGGTGAGCTGGCATATTAGTTAACTGGCCGTCCAAAATTCTTAGCGGCACTTCGTCCGGCTTTACGTTCTGAGTTCAAATTCCGCCCAGGTCGACCTTGCCTTTCGTCTTTTTGGGATCGATAAAATAAGTACCAATTGAGCACCGGGGGTCGATGCAATCGACATATCCGCCTCCCACAAAACTGCTGACCTTGCATTAAACTTTGAAATCAAAATATATTTTGATATTTATTGAATTTTACTACTCAACAGTCATTACATTGTTCCCATGGAATAATTTTCTAACTCTGCTAGTTTTGCTTTACATTGCCAGAAGTGAGGCAATAGATAATTAGAGAGTTAGATTAGTATTCTATTGACGACTGCATTTTTAGTTGGACAACTTAACATTATGGTAGCTAGATATAAAACCTGGTCGTGGAATGCTATTTGAGAAAGTAAAAGAATATTCTTTCAATTTGGTAAAATACTGATCAGCTCACTTGTGAGTATTGAATACACTGCCTCTTGCTTCAGCAGCGTAGCTGGTGGGAGTCATGAGGCAAACTGCTCCAGGCCTACGATGTAAGGCATTATAGTTGTGTGGGGGGCATGCACAACGGGTATCTCGGCGACACACGGTCGAGCTACATCACTGCCTTGTCTTTCAAAAACAAAAAGAATAGACGATGAAGAATATTTGTCGTCGATAGTCTGACTGTATGCAGTGAATGAAGAGCCACTCCCTAGGCTTCAACCCAACAACACTTTTGTCTTTCTTTTCCCTCCATCAATGAACTACAGCCCGGAATGCTTCACTTTCTACTCTTTATCGATATTATTGGATTTATTGATATTCTATGAACTCACCGATGGATGATAAATTATTGTGAACACAAACCCTCACCATATTTTTCATATTTCCAGCCTTTACCTAATTACAATTTATTATCTAGTAACCTCTGGCCATGAATGAATATGCAGTGCTACATTTCGATAAGCTCTGAGCTATTACTGGAAAAACAAAAGATATATATTAAAAAGAGTGTGAGTGGCAAAAACGAAATATTGTAGAATCTCCATTTGGGAAATGGTAAATTCAGGGTGTGTTGTATTTGTACATCTTATTTAGGTGTCTTTCTTATCTCTAGCCTTGAGATACATAAGGTCGGTTACTTGCTTTCCAAGATCATAACATTCTCCAAAACAGAGCGCCAATTCGTTGCATTCAGGGTCAGCTATTTGGAGATGAAAGGGCAAATCGCTTACATCGACCCCGGTACATGACTTACTTATTTTCCCGACCCCAAAGGGATGAAAAGTTATACTGATCTCAGCGGGATTTGAACTCAGACCATAAAGACCCAAAAGAAATGACGTTAAGCGTTTTGTCCGAAGTGCAAACGATTCAGCCATTTTGTCAGCTTGTAGTGTCTACAGTCATAATATCGCAACTAGTAGTCTCATCCTTTGTCTACATGGAAAATTATAGCCAAAGAGGCTGCACCTTCTCATACAAAGAGTGTGTGAAAAACAACGTGATCAGAAATACTGTTCTTGGGATAGAACTGAATCTCTTTTTCGTCAGGGCTACAACTGAGTGAGCTGATTAAACTCCTCACAACTCAATAGGGTCGCTCAATTGTGACTTTGATGAAGTTAGGAAATACATTATTTCATTTTAACCTGACAATGGAAATAAGCCTCATTTACGAACACACATACATCAATAGATAAACGTGTTTTAGTCCATTTTAGAGTAAATGTAAGCTTGTAGAAATAGCTATACATCACTGAAGATTGATTGTAATAATTTGCTATCGTATCAGAACCTATTTAGTGTAGCTAAATGACAATAACGGGATTTTCAGAGCTTAAAAATTGCTGTCACTGAATAACTATAAAATAAATAAAAAGAAAAAGAAAAGAAAAATGAAAATGCTGAAGAATTTACAAAAGATACATTTGTCATATGAGCTGATAGACAAGAAAACCCATGCCAACAGCATCGTTTTGATAAAGAAGATATTCAAAAAC
>NC_142935.1:15691633-15706633 GCF_046866305.1 Octopus bimaculoides
ACGTGTACTTGTATCTATAGATATATATATATATATATATATATATATATATATATGTATATGTATATATATATGTATATATATATATAAATATATATATATATATATATATATAGATAGATAGATAGATAGATAGATAGATAGATAGATAGATAGATAGATAGATAGATACACATAAATATATATATACATATATGCGCGTGTATGTCTATGTATGTCTATGTATATATATATATATATATACACACACACACAAAGGATTCATTATTGATAGTGTTCTGTGCAAAGTCCTCAACAAAGGATAGCAAAAAGACCAATTCCTGCGCTTTTCTCTCTTTTCTTCGTACAACAAACTTTAGCCAGGCCAGTCCCGAGTGTCTAATGAACTGTCACTTATCTACATTGGTCATCTAATGTCATTTAACATCATCAACACAGCCACTCACCTTTCAAAATTAACGGGTTTTCTTACCATCCATTCATTCATCATCCTACACACTGGCAGAAACAGGACAGATAGACAGACCGACAGATAGACAGAACGACAGATACAGCTAGAAAGCTTTATAGAATTACTTTCCATTTTAACATCTCATGGATTTGTGTTTGTTATTCTACTTTTTTTCTTTTTTTTTTCTTTTGGCCTTTTTCTGTTCTTTTCTCTTTTCTTTCCCTTTTCTCTTTTCTTTTTTGCTCGTACAATTCGGCCCATACATCATAGCTTGATTTATGTGCATGTTTATTAACGTTTTGTGTGTGTGTGTGTGTGTGTGTGTGTGTGTGTGCGAGGCAGCAGTCATTTTCAGTTATATCATCCACATCAGCATCACTATCAGCATCATCGCCATCGTCGTTATCATCATCATCATAATCATCATCATCATTATCATCATCATCGCTCACGCCATCATACTCGTTCTGATCATCATCAGAGGAAACAGCAGTAATGTTGTCGAAAACAGCAACAACTCCTACTACTACTACTACTACTGATGATGAGGAAGAGGGGGGGATGATAATAATAATAATAATAATAATAATAATAATAATAATAATAATAATAATAATAATAATAATAATGATAATAATAATAATAAATGCTGTGGTGCAGCTCCAGGCATCGGCTCTCATGGCTTTTGATCTTAACTGATTGGAAGTGTTATCATGTATATGTTTTGTTTTGGTTAAAAAAAATATGGGCTACAGCAAATATTCTGCTCAATATCACAGATTTTCTTGTCAGTTGTTTGACCTTAACCAGTTGAGCATGTCCCTTAGTGGCTGACGATATGTGCATCTGTGATCGTGAGCGCTTAGTTTTAGAATGGTGGCAGCTGATGAAGTAAATGTTCTCTATGTGGCCTGTGTGTTTTCTGTACTCTGTTTATCATTTTGTCCACACTTTTTTGCAACGTCCTGTACCCAGATATGCATCTATATATGCATGTAGCTGTAGGTATGTACATACATGTACGTATATATGCATATACTCATATATTATTTGTATGATATATATATATATATATATATATATATATATATATATATATATATATATATATATATATATATATATATATATATATATATATATATATATATATTGATTGACCGTTGACTGAACACTATTCAATTTTTTTTCTCCGTGTTTTTCTCCTTGTCTCCGTATTCTTTCTGTTGAAGAGCGTAGCTCGAAACGTCAAAGACTTTCCGTATTCCCGAGCGTCATACTAATATATACTTTTGTTATTTACACCACCTGTCCTCGTCTGTTGTTATTATTTGTATATTCTCCCATATATATATATATATATATATATATATATATATATATATATATATATATATATATATATATATATATATATATATATATATATATATATATATATATATATATGTGACCATCACATCTTTTAACTCTATATATAGAACTCACATTATCCTGCACACCATTTCATTATTTAAGAGTTAAAGGTGAATTTTGGGAAAGATTTGGTTGCTATTACTTGCAGGTTGAGCGACCACGTGAAGGCTTCCTCTTTATCCAGTTGATCAGAAATAAATATAAACATGGAAGTAGAAACATTGAACGAAGAGTTGTTTTCGTCAAAACTTCCAAGATGTTGTCACTTAGTATCTTTGATCTAAATTCATCTAACACTGAACGAGATAAACACAAATGATTCAATCACCATCACCTTTAGTTTGTCTTTACTTCTATCATTCAAACTACAACATCGACTATCTTTTGCAACACTAAAAAAAAATGTATATAACGAAATAAGCGAGAAAACATACGATGTAGATCAAATTGAATTCAGATCTTATAATAAAATTTGGGAGAAACATTTGTTTGGAAATATCACAATTTGATGTCTAGAAGTTAGAGGTGTAATACTTTCAGGAATTTTACAACGACATCGGAATATCAGAGAATATCATTATAGAATTTAAGCTGCTAAATATTGACAAAAATAATCGCATTCTGAAGAAAATTAATATTGAATTAAATCAGGTTTGACCGGTATTCGTCAGGCAATAATATTCAGAGCTGCTGTTTTAGGTTTAAGTGATTATAAGTGCCACAACAAACTCAATAGTTTTTTTGTTTTTCTGTTCAGGTACGTATGCAATGTTGTAATGGTAGCTTCGAGGTAATGATAAAATATACTGAATACAAGTGTATATTAGGTGCTATCTCCTCACCCGAAGCAGTCAGTATATATTCGTATCCGATCTTTAACTTTCTGCTTTACCCTGACAGCGTAAACAGTTTTTTTTTCTTTTTTGCATCTGAGCAAGTGTCTAAAAGATAAAGAAAACACAACTCAGAGATATATGCTTGTTAGTGTGTTTGTATTTGTTGAATATGTGTAATATTAAAGTGTGTATTCGTGAATTTCTCTATGTTCATGTACGTCTTTTATGTAGGGCTATATATGGCTTTATATGTGAGTGTTACGAGTAAGTCGATATATGTAAGGATATGCGAGTAGATGGTACACATGAACATGGTTATGTACTTACAAGTATATATGTAAAAATACATATATGTATACATTTATGCAAGTGAATATATACATTCATGAAAATATATATACATACACATATAAACTCATATATATATATATATATATATATATCTATATATATATATATATATATATATATATATATATATATATATATATATATATATATACGTATGTATATATTTATGTATGTATTAATATTTGTTTTTACGTCATGTCAAGTTATATATAAAAACAATTTAACTGAAGGAGTCCTCAATACGTTTTAGTCAAGTAGATATTTATCAATTTTTACAAGAAACCGTTTGACATTGGCTTCGAATATTTGGTTTGCCAGCCGCCATTAAGCGGCTGGTAAGCCGACACTTCGAAATTACTGTCAAACTTCTCCTTGTAAAAGTTAACACATACATACATACATACATACATACATACATACATACATACATACATACATACATACATACACACATACATACATACATACATACATACGTATGTATGTATATACTCACGTTATATGTATGCGTGTGTATGACTGTATGTCTGTATATGTTAAATATGCCAAATATTAATAAAATATACGTATATACATATATTTCGTTAATACTTGGCAAAATTAATAGAGTGAAGAGGGTGGCTGCTGGAAGACCATACGTCTGACAACAGGATTCTGCACCATGCCACACAAGCAGGAGAACCCAATCATGGCTATCAGACAATTTGTACAACCACACCACTCCTAACATGTGGCCACCTAACAGCCCAGACTGCAGCCCCTTTGATGATTATGTGTGGAGCGCAGTTGAGGGAGAGACCAACAAAATTCCTTGTGACAGAAAAGATGAACTGAAGGCAAGGGTTATGGCAGCATTTACCAACTTAAACAATGAGACCATCCAGAAGAGTTGCAGGAGATTCCGAAGTCGTCTGGAGGCCATGGTTGAAGCCAATGGTGATTTTATTGAATAAATTTACTCTTTAGTATTTGAAGATAATTTAATGTAATTTCGGTAAATATATCTGTTAAAATGAGATGTCAGTGTTATATTCATTTTTGCTTAATTTAGACGACAGTTTATTTACCGCATCCTGTTTATATACACTTATCTATATACCCATATACGTATGCAATGTTGTAATGGTAGCTTCGAGGTAATGATAAAATATACTGAATACAAGTGTATATTAGGTGCTATCTCCTCACCCGAAGCAGTCAGTATATATTCGTATCCGATCTTTAACTTTCTGCTTTACCCTGACAGCGTAAACAGTTTTTTTTTTCTTTTTTGCATCTGAGCAAGTGTCTAAAAGATAAAGAAAACACAACTCAGGATTATGCATAGAATGTGTAAGCAGTTATGCATGTTCTTTACTCACAATGTTATATGTATTCATGTATAAATGTACGTGGATATATTTTTATTATAAGTGTGAGTGCGCAACTGAAGTAATTCATTCATGTGCTTTGCTCTAGGCCTCTATACCAAGACCAATCGTCCAATCTATCGTTTCTTTTATTACCATCACTGTTATCAGATTGCTGGACTTACCAGACACTTTCTAAAACTAAGTAGATGCTTTGTAGTTACCGAAAGCAATTCCCGTCTTGCAGAGGTTATATTAAAAGAACCATAAAAATGAAAATCTCCTGATACTGCTTATTGTAGTAATAATAATATAATAAACGTTTGAGATATTTTTCTCTCATTTTTGTTTTGTATTTTATTTTAAAGCAAACTGGATATTTTATTACGATTTCCGTTTAGCGATGTAAATGTGAGAACATTGAAGTAGTAACCACACTGGACGTAAGAAAACTTTCGAGAATAGTCACCGCCATTATATTAGGCATGACTATAGTTTAAACAACTGTGGCTGTAGAAGCAACCTAGTTTAAAGTAGAGACACGCCATGGCCGTAATTATCGCTCAGGCTGGAGCTGTTGACAGGACGTCAACATCAATATGACAGTAACGGCCACCATAATAGTAACCATAATATTTGACAGTAATCATGATTTAACACCTGGATATCCATTGACTGTCTGTCATATATTGACAATGAGGCGTTTTCATGTCGAGAACTTTCAGTGGTTCAATGCTGTTGCGTATTGGGAAAATAACTGAAGTTTTCACTGATCGATTCTGGTCGACGGTGCTGCGATCTACCTGTGGTTTATTTTAAATTTGTTGAGTGACCTCAGTAAACAATGAAACTACGGCAAAATATTGATTTCAAACTCTCAAATTTTGCAACGAAACCAGCAATTTAGTGGGAGGAGCCTAGACAATTATATCGATTATAGTGCTCAACAATTACTTATTTTATCGACCCCGAAAGCATGAAAGACAAAGTCGACCCCGACGGATTTTGATTTCGGGCGGATGAAATACCACTAAGCATCTTGCTAACAATTCGGTCAGCTGGCCGCCTTGACTATTGAAAAATATTGACTAGTATTATGTTGGTATATTAGGGAACAGAGCCAAGTTCCATTCCACCATTGCTTATGGTGCGCTTTTTCCAGAGTATGAAAGACACGAGTAGGAGAAATACCTATGATACAAGATATGTCTAGCAATGTGTAATACAAAGTATTTCGTGAATGTATGAGAAAATGGAAAGATTCTCTTGGTCTTAGCGGTCTTAATACATAAAATAATAATCCTTTCTACTGTAGACGCAAGGACTGAAATTTGTGGGGAGTGGACTAGGCAATCACATTGGCCCTAAAATTTGGCTGGTTCCTATTTTACCAGCCTGGAAAGGATGGAAGGCAAAGTAAAACTCGATGGGATTCGAAAGCAGAACGTAAAGACCGACAAAATGCCACTAAACGTTTTGTGCTGCAATACACAGTATGATAATAAAATTAAGTAACCTATAAAACCACAATTACGATAACAATAAACAGACCACAAGAAAACATGGTATGACGTCAGAGAGAGGAATATCAATAAGCATGCGCGATTAAGAACCGATTACACTTTGATACCTAATATAACACCTCAAAATGCTATTAGATTGTCTTACTGTGAGGAAATACTTTTATATAAAATAGCACAGGAATATCACAAACAATAACATTTTAACTGATTCTTTTGGAGCCAAACGTTGTAAAGAATCGTCGACTTTAAATATAAAATTAGAAATAATAGACTTCGCTCATCAACGTATATTGCTGCTATGGTTGTGAAAAGAATCGTATTTGCTCACTCATAATACCCCTCAGATAATTAAAAAGAAAAAAACATTGCAAACGTCCTTTATACCAAAAACGCGAATAATATAAACATAACTGTTGCTATTTCTGAACGACCTTCTGACACAATAAACACGATGCGAAATTTCTGCGAGTGATAAAACAGAGAAAAAAAAACAACGTGATTTATTTCGGCAAGACAGCATTTAAATGGAATCTTAAATGAAAATTCATTTATATTTAAACTCAGTGAGCATTTAAAACAATTATAAAACTGAATAATAACAATTTACAAAAATGATTTCTCCGCGCTTATCTGTAAGTTTTCGCAAGAAAATGACATCACTAATTCTAAAATTCTTAATCGTTCATTCAATGGAAAGCTTCAGTAATATACATACATATATATATATATGTATATATATATATATATATATATATATATGTGTGTGTGTGTGTGTGTGTGTGTGTGTGTGTGTGTGTGTGTGTGTGTGTGTGTGTGTGTGTGTGTGTGTGTGCGTGTGTGCGTGTGTGTATTGTATTTATGTATGCATGTATATGTACATACATACATGCATATATACATACATACATACGTACATACATACATGCATACTTACATACATACATGCATACATACATACATGTTTCTGTACGTCTATCTGTGAGTGTAGCTTTAATGATAGATTTGCATAGTTCGTAAAAATACATCCGGATTAATAATAGACTGTGGAATCTCGCTAATTCACATAATGCCAGCTAATTCAATCATTTAACAGAAATAATGACAAGGAGAGTTCTTTTATGTAGTTTCCTAATGCAAAGCTGTCAATGAAAAATATCATACTTTTTGTTGGTTTATGCTTTATCTGTTACAGATTCCCACCTATTATAGAGCAGTGTTATTAAACCAAATTTTAAATATATCACGAAGGCTTTTCTAACAACGTATCATAAGCCTTCACTCATCATTCAGAACGATAGTAACATAATTGTAATGTTAAACATTTACCACCAATACGTCTTCCCAAATACGTCTTCCCAAATACGGTCGGAAATCCGAATCGTACTTCAAGTTTTGGCAACACAATAGATGCTGGAGACAATTACCGACTGCACTCCCACACAAGACTCTCAAAGCTGCGGGAAAGCCCAGTTGCTACATCTACCCCTCTGGCGTTATGGCGTTATGTCCTTAGGGAAGAAAGGAAGGTCGGAATAAAACTGATGGATTTCCTTTCATCGTGAATTTGCTCGATTCGAGCTGACATTGGATTTAGAACTTTTTGAGTGTGCGTACTTAGTAAAACATTCTAATCAACAAATAATTGGGCTTTTTTGTAAAATAAAAAGACCAACATAACAACGAGGAAAGACCACTATATCACTACGTCGTCAATTATTCTGCTAGAAGTAGCAGTCAAATCTTACTCAACTCACTCTCGGTCGTCTTAAAATATAAAGAATAGGTTATCTAACAGTTGTGCTTATTCAGATTTTGTTGTAACAAATGGCTTACAACTTGGAAGTTATAAATTTTGTGAGGCATTAGAATATTTTAAAACTGTAAATCTATCCTTGTTTAACAATGATTCATTCGTCACTGATCTAGAATAACACAGTATGCTAATTGTGAAGCAAGTTACACTTATCCCGAATTGATCTGTGATAACACGGGTCAATGATCAGTCAGAGATTCTGTTTGGACGGCACAAGTGCACCCTAGCGACCATCCACAATGTTCAGGACAACTTGGGGTCTTGGAACGAAACCTATTTTTCTTATACATTATATTATTCATTCATCACTGAATTATTTAACACGGCGTTGGATTTTTTTTTCTAGACGAAACACATGATAATCAAGAAATATTCTAGAAGCATTTTGTCGCTGTTAAGCTCCCGACAATCTTTATTTGTTTATGAAGATAGCAGGAAGATGAACATGCAACTATATACAGATAAATGAAATATTGAATAAAAGTACATCATAAAAAAATAATAATCTTCTGCGGGACGCGAGATAAAAGTCTTAAGTAAATCGGAGAAGATTATAATGCAGCTAGCTTTTATAATCCTAAATATAAAGTTACGTGTAAAGTTTGTTATACTCTGGGGAATAAATACTGATCTTAGCAATGTTTCGGTATTTCAATAGTCAAATATAGTCAGAAAAATATGTAAAAATGCTTAATATCGTTAAAATAGAAAATAACCAATATATAAAGCCATGTGTAAAGTTGTTTGTATCTGTGGAATAAATACTGAAATAGCAGCATTTTGTAATGTTAGTAGTTAATCGTCATATGCACGCTGCACAATGAGGACCGGAACGATGACTTGCATATTCATTCGTAATGCATTCCGGGACATTCGAACGTGAATACGCTAATGCTAATCGCTGTGGTATTTTGTCATTGAAAAGCTTCTACTTCCAGATGAGTGTGTGTTCATAATACTCGATTCGTTAGCAGGGACACCCGCTGCTTCGATATCGCTGTCTCCTCATGACAAAGCTAAATAAATCTCATGAATCTAACAAGATTTTGTGGCTCTTGTTTATAAATTCAGCAGAATATTTATTTGCCAATGAGTACTATATATTTCAAACAATCATAAATCGTCATAAGCACGGTAAACAGCAAGATTCTAAGCGATCACATTTGTATTCATTTTTACCGTATTCCGGCATATTCGAACCTGAGTATACTATATCATTGTTGTATTTCGTCACTGGAGAGCGACCTCTCCTTTCAGACTGAAACAAACAAAAGAATAAAAGAATATAGTAGTATTATTGCTGTTTTCGCGCAGTATAATTATCACTAGTCGGCTTTTAATGCTCTCTGTATTAAATATGCCAACAATACCTTAACTACTCTTTCATAAAGTCTGTTCAAGTATAATTTTATTCCACACCATACAAGACGTGTATCATGGACGGAAGCATGACAGGCCCATTTTTGAGAGTACAATGCTTACTTAATATTTATGGTATCATTATGTTTTCAGAAAAATCAATATTTAAATGTTTGAAAGTTTGAAAATATTTTTTTGACGATTTTGCGTTTCGTTATATCAAACCCAGTTATATTTTTATATGTTACAATAGAAGGAGAGGAACAACATCTACACAAAAAGTTTCCTGGAGCCGAAAATTAAATAAAATGGCAATATATAAAACTAAATAACAAATACTTACTATTTTTGGTAATATGACTGATGTGTATGTGTGTGTACGTATGTTTACATGAATGTATATGTATTAGTTCTATTATTTTACATTCATATATGTATACATATGTATATGCATATATATATATATATGTGTGTGTGTGTGTGTGTGTGTGTGTGTATAAATGTATGTATGTATGTATATATCTATATTTATATTTATCAATATATATATACATATATACACACGTACATACATACATACATAACACACATATATATATATATATATATATATATATATATATATATATATATATATATATATATATATGCATGTATACACAAATATCTAATATAAATTTTGTGTAGGTTATGTTTTGGAAAGGAGTTCTGGGTGGAAAAGAAAACGTTCGATAAAGAATTGGTAACAAAACAGAAGTGAAAGAGTTCCTTGGAATCGAATGTTTTCCAACGAAAAGAGAGGTGTAGCATTCATTTGCGAAGGAATAATACATTGTGAGAAACAAATATAATGGAAATACAATGAAAGAAAGAAAGAGAAAAAATTGTATGAAATTAGAAAAGTTAAGAGAACAAAGGAAAAAAAATGGTGAAAGAAAGCTATGGAGGAAGGAGGAGTAAAGTACAAGAGAAGAAGAATAAGAAAAATTTAACAATTTCTGTCTCTCTCTCTATCTCCCTCTGTCTGTCTCTCTCTCTCTCTCTCTCTCTCTCTCTCTCTCCCTCTCTCCCTCTCACTCTCAGATACACATATCTGATTAGCAGCTACCCCAAAATGTTCTCAAGGTACTGCCTTCCCCCAAAAAGACTGCCCAGGGACAAATATAGGGAATACTCCTGGTACTAAACATATCATATAATCATCAACACCAGAAATATTGGTGTAGCATTCCCATCAAAACCTCTACCAAGTGCAAACATGACAAACACACCAGTTATTGGTGTCGATTTGTTCGACTAAATCCCTTCGAAGCGGTGCTCCATCATGGCCGCAGTCAAACGACTGAAACAAATAAAAGAATAAAAGAACAACACGCGCATTACAAATACAAAATGCTTGAGAGACAGTAAAAATACATAAGACTTCTCTTAATTCAGCATATGACATTGTTTTATTTGTTTACATTCCAACAGGGGAGCTTTGTCTCTTTGTTTCAAACCAGCTTCTTCTTTGCAGTGAGGTATCAAATGATTAAAAACTGTAGAAAATATACATACATACACACATACACACATGCATGGATGCACGCATGCGTGCATGAAAATACAGAAAATAGCAAAGAATTCGAAGAAAATAGAAAAAAAAATTGAGTAGAAGCCAAAATACAGGAAACGAATGAAACCAAATAAACATGACGGGAATGGAAGAAATAAAAAAGAGATAAATGATTGAAAGTAAAGGTAGTCAATAAAAGTTGTGTTTGTTCGATAATTTGCTGTTTGGGATATTTTCTAATTAAATCAAAAATAACAGATTTAACGTTTCAACAACAAGTCATGTAATCTTAGAATCGAGTAATCTCGACACGGCTCTATAAAACAGACTTAAAAGCGAAAAGTAACAATGCATCGTTTAATTCCATTGGAAACGCAGTGTTATGTAAAGATCTCGTGTAAGATACTTTAGCAATGTTATAATGTATAGCATTTTGTAATGTGACGAAGTTTATTTGCGTAAGGCTCTTAATGGTAACACGGTAACTTCCTTATTAAATGTCGTAAGGAAAAAAAAACCTTTTATTTCTCTCCAGAAGGAAAACTTAGTATTGAAACATCAATGCCAGATACAAGATTTATTGTTCGTATATATGTGCACATGCAGAAGTACTTCGATGTCGTAATATATATATATATATATATATATATATATATATATATATATATATATATATATATATATATATATATATATATATATATATACATATGTGTGCATGTGTGTATGTGTGTATGTGTGTATGCATGTATGTGCAAGCAGGTGGACTTAGTTGCATGTTATGTGTGTATGTATGTTTGTCTGTGTGTGTATATATATATATATATATATGTATGTATATATTTGTGTTTGTGTGTATGTGTGCATAAGAACCTCTGGTCTGTGTACACACCGCGCAAACTTGCTCATACGTAGAAGCATTGCTGTAGTTTTAAAATGGCACAGCTTCGCTGTAATGAAACGGGAGGTAACTAACTCCGAAATAACGCCTGGACGGAAGGGAATAACGAAACGAAAATGTTCAATCTTTTGAAATGTAACAGGAAATGTTGACTGAGCTGCGTTTATGTAGAGAACACAAACACACATTAATAGCAGCTGATTGAGAATGCTGTCGATGCATTAACGCTGAGGGAGGAAAAACCTATACAGCAATATAGCAACTGTACCGGTTTACAATATTGCCTAAACATATGAGTGATATAAAATATATAGAATAGCATCAATAATCACAGAAAACTGTCAATGATAACCATCGACACAGATTAGTCTATAGGTTATGATCATAGGTTCGGTGAAGTCATTTGTTGTGGCGAGGGCAAGATATGAACGTTTTGGATCCATGTCCCTCTTTCAGCAATAAATTAGAGAGAAAAAGGCGTTAGCGCTTCCACTGTAAGCAAGTGAAACGTGCATAATACACACATACATATATATATATATATATATATATACACACACACGGGCATGTGTGTGTGTATGTATGTATGTGTATATGTATAAGAAATTGGAATGACAGGAAATATATTAAGAACTACTTAAGCTTACAGATGTTTCTGTCATAAAATACAATAATTTCATAGTTCAGTGCTTGAGTAACTCTCTATAGCTTCATCGGAGTGCATATTATTTCGGAAAATATTTACATTTATGCATATATGTATATTTATTGACTTCTAACATATATATGTGTGTGTTATATATATATATATATATATATATATATATATATATATATACATGTAGACAGATAGATATATATATATAAATATGTATATATGTATAGACAGATAGATAGATTTACATATATATTTATATATATATAATTCCACCCCCTTCCCCTTCGAAACTTTCCAGGAAGTAATTCCCGTCCTCGGAGTATTCCCTGAAGTAATTACTCCCATTCCCCCTCAGAACTTTCCAGGATGTAATTCCTCCCCCTCCTCGGGATTTCAAAGAAGTAAGCCACTTCCTCGGAACATTCGGGGAAGGAATTCATCCCTCTTCCTGGGAACTTTCCAGGAAGTAACTCCTACTCCTCCTCCTCTTCTCGTCGGAACATTCCAGGAAGTAATACCCCCTTCATGGGAACTTTCCAGGAAGTAATCATCAGATATTGTTTTGAGCTGAGTGGAGGTGCTAGATTCCATTGTTCGAAAATATAAAGACACAGATCGTGTCGTATAGCCAGCTTGAGACGATGTCTCCTAGAGCTAAATTACAGCAACATTATTCTTAAACCAGGACTGCCATGTGTTGGCAAACAATCTTTACTACATACATAAATACATTCATATTTGCATATATGTATCCCTGCATACGTACATACATACATGCAAGCATACATGCACAAATACATACAGGCATTATAAAAAGTATACAAAAGGCGTACTGGTGGAATGTCCCAGTGAAAACCTTAATAAAATGTAAACACAATAAACCTGACATTGTAATTTGGGATAGAGAATAGAAACTATGTGCAGTTGTGGAAATCAGCTGCCCAGCGGATGTTAACATATAGCTGAAGATCATCGAAAGGGAAAATACCTTTGCTGAACTTTTGAGGAATCTACAGCTACCCTATCCTGATTACAAGCTCAGGTTATCTGTAATTATTGGGTCACTGGGATATGTACTACATTGACTAAATGCTAATCTTGAGAAATTAGGCTTCTCAAAACTAGAAAGGAGAAAGCTGATTCTAAGTCTACAGATCCAAGCAATCACTGGAACTGTAAAGCTCTGTAAAACTTTCCAGAAGTTTATCTTTTAAGTATACACGAGCATGTCTAGGTATGCAAGTATATGCGTGAGAAGACATACATAAGACAAAATATACATATCTGCATGTATACATACGTACATACAAACATACATACATACAAACATACATTTACAAAAAACGTGGAACACTAAAATACCGCTTCTTATCGTATATATAAAGAATGATAGAATTCCTATAACCTTTTACGAAAGAAAACAGACCGGCATTATTGGAAGATTATTCAGCTTAGCAAAAGAGAAATTCCATTCAAAGTTTGTAATAACAAGAGAAAAGCGCAGAATTTTTGTATTCTCATATTTCATTTTATTTATATTTGTTTTGCTTATTTTTATTTATTTTTAATGCTTGGAATTTCTGATTTCTATAACTCGTGGTTCATATTTCTACATATACTTATCCTTTTCCCTAATTATTTGTCAAAAACTGATGGGGAAACTTTATAGCTGTCAAATCAACACTCATCACAAAGCACACACACACACACACACACACACACAGAGTCAAAACATTTTTCTCCAAATCTCCGCATATTCAGTGATATATTTTCCTTAAAATAAGCCATGTCACCCTAACAAGGCTTTGTTTAAATTTCTCCTAAATTCTCAATTAGATACGAAGTTGTTCCATAGCAAAACTATAAAAAAAAAAAGAAATGCCAAAAAAAAAAATGACTGACAAAAGAACATAATGTTGAATCTATCGGCTTACTTGTATTTTTGTCAACGAAAATTTTGCGATTTCTTTATAGGAAACTTCAAGAATATGAAACTGCAGGATTCATTATTATGCATTGTTATCTCATTTGCCTGAGAGCGTATTGTCACGCAAAGAGGATACTTTCAACATATTACAGAAAATAGGAATAACTATTAAGCATTCATTTCTAACATATATACATACATAGATGTATACATACATGCATGCATACATACATGCATGCATACATACATGCATACATGCACACACACATGTCTATATGTGTGTGTGTGTGGCTGTATTAAAAAGAAAGGCGACAGGTTCTAATGAAACGAAAGAATCTTCTCAAAATGTGCCGTCATATGACAGCGTCCAAAGCACATGAATCTGTTGTGAATATCAGTGTATAAGCCTTATTTGGTAAAGAGGTTTTGATATGTATGTATGTATGTATGTATGTATGCATGTATGTATGGCTATGTGTGCATGCGTATGTATATGTGCATGTGTGGTCAATTTACTGCTGTATAATTTTCGTGAATATTTTAGACATACGCGGTAATATCATTACATAATACTTCGCATTCAGTTTCCGTTATTTCTGGAAGAGCCAATAATCTTCCTTTTCCTCCATCTTGCTTTTAAGCTCTCACCTCACATACATATATATATCAATACATACGTACACACACGCACATATGCAAGCACATACACACACGCATATATATATGTGTGTGTGTGTGTGTGTTAGTGTGTACGTATATATATATATATATATATATATATATATATATATGTATGTATGTATGTGAAGTGAAAGCTTAAAAGCAAGATGGGGGAAACGGAAGTTTATTGACTCTTTCATA
>NC_142935.1:15714133-15716633 GCF_046866305.1 Octopus bimaculoides
GTGTTAACAACAAACAATGTAAAAAATATATATAATTATTTTATTCTTTTATTCTTTTACTTTTTTCAGTCATTTGACTGCGACCATGCTGGAGCACCGCCTGTAGTCGAGCAAATCGACCCAAGGACTTATTCTTTGTAAGCCTAGTACTTATTCTATCGGTCCCTTTTTCCGAACCGCTAGTTACGGGTACGTAAACACACCAACATTGGTTGTCGTGCAGTGGTGGGAGACAAACACAGGCACACACACAAATATATATATATATATATATATATATATATATATATATATATATATATATATATATATATATATACGACGGGCTTCTTTCAGTTTCCGTCTACCAAATCCACTCACAAGGCTTTGGTCGGTTCGAGGCTATAGTAGAAGACACTTGCACAAGTGCCATGCAGTGCAACTGAACCCAGAACCATGGGGTTGCAAAGCAAGCTTCTTATCACACAGCCACTATAAAGAAGAAAGTACGCAAAAGCAGAGCAATTTGTGAAAGAAAGGAATCGCTAAAAGGAATGCAGTTACTTGGACAGTTCCACGGAGATACCAAGAATGTGAAATATCACAACTCAACATGGAAAAGGCTTCGGAGTGAGATTTAAAGATAGAATCTGAGAGAGAAGAACCTACACACTAATTCAGCGTGCAAGGCGATTTATTTCATTGCTCCAATGAACAAGCGCTGGCTACGTAGCCAACGTATTGAAGCTGCTACGCGAAAAGAATTCAAGTGTTATAATGTTCAGGCTTATTTCAACTTAGAAAGATTCTTCTGTAATAAAAAAAAAATCTCTTTACAACAGTTCAGACAAATTGTATAGTCATGTACCATAAAATGGCTCTAAATGGACTTGGTAAACCAAAACTGACCTTACATCTCTCCAGTTACGATGAATTAACATATAAATCAAGGACTGGTGTTAGCGTTACAGATAAATCCCTCACCTCAAAAGAAGGTGAGCTAGCAAAATCGTTAGCACGCCGGGTGAATTGCCTAACGGTATTTCGTCTGCCGCTACGTTGTGAGTTCAAACTCCGCCGAGATCGACTTTACCTTTCATCCTTTTGGGGTCGATAAATTAAGTACCAGTCAAGTTTTGGGGTCGATGTGATCGACTATCCTTCTCCCCTCAAATTCCAGGCGCATGCATCACAATTGTATGTGCGCGACATGGTGATCTCATATCAAGATAAACAGCTCATAACCTTGCAGGTGGGGCCCAGTTAGAATTTTCTTCAGGTCGAGTAGCCCATCCCGCTCAAAAGGTCCCTAAATAAGGGTTGTTTAAAACAAAACACCCATTTGTCTAAAGGTGAATTATTTACTTCCTGGTGTCTATTTACTTATATATGATAGAAGCGTTAGCACACCGGACGAAATGCTTAGCGGTATTTCGCCCGTCGCTACATTCCGAGTTCAAATTCCACCGAGGTCGACTTTACCTTTTATCCTTTCGGGGTCGAAATAATAAGTACCAGTTGAACACTGGGGTCAATGTAATCGACTCATCCCGTCCCCCCAAAACTGTTGCGCTTGCGGCAAAATTTGAAACCACTACTACAACTACTGCTGCTGCTGCTGTTGCTACCAGCACCAGCACCACCACTACTATTATTACTACAACTACTACTACTACTACTACAACTACTACTACTACTACTACTACTACTACTACTACTACTACTATAGCTACTACTGCTACTGATGTTAATGTTTTTAACTAAGGTGAGCGTAGTGATGATGTTATTGATTTGAGAAAATATTGATTTTATGAGTCAAACTTTCCAAAATAGATTTATGCAAACCTTCCAGCTTCCGAGTTTCTGCAATTTTTTGTTTTTCACGTAAAAAAACAACCAGGTTTCCGTATTTAGTGCAATAAGAACAATGCAGCCAACAAACTGGAACCTTTTCTTTTGTTTCGCTTTGCTATGTCTATATAGATGCACATAATATTTTATATATGCATGTATTTTTGTGTGTGTATGTATGTCAGCCTCTCTGACTATCTGCCTGCTTTTATGTATGTATGTATATATGTATGTATGTATGTATGTATGTATGTATGTATGTATGTATCCATTATAAGAATTTGTGGCTGTGTAAGTATTTGTGTTTGTGTATGTGTGCGTAGGGTGTGAAGATATATGTAGATATATGTTTATAAATATACGTGTATATATAAATTTGTAAATATACAAATATATAGAAACATTTTTATACGTATGTACATATATACTCACGCACATACACAAACACACGCACGTGGCTGTGTGGCAAGAAGCTTGCTTACCAACCACATGGTTCTGGGTTCAGTCCCATTGCGTGGCACCTTGGGCAGGTGTCTTCTACTATAGCTTCGGACCGACCAAGGCCTTGTGAGATTTGGTAGACGGAAACTGAAAGAAGCCCATTGTATATGTGTGTGTGCGCGCGCGCGCTTGTGTGCCTGTGCGTGTGTACGTGTGTTTGTGAGCGTGT
>NC_142935.1:15721633-15771633 GCF_046866305.1 Octopus bimaculoides
AATACAGCTACTCAAGGTTTCCTGATCGAAGTAATATATATATGTATATATATATATATATATTCTCCCATATATATATATATATATATATATATATATATATATATATATATATATATATATATAAATTGTAAATCCAAAACAAAAAAATAACAACAAAATTATAAAGGATTCCGCGGTACACGTGTTTCAAGCTCTACATGTGTATAATATAATATAATATAATATAACATAATATAATATGTGTATAATCTACAATGTAAAGCTATCCTCAGCCGCAAAATTATCTCTCTCCCAGGAAATTATATCATCTCGACGTTGAAGTAAGAAGAAATGTGTGATGTAAGAGGTGAAGATCCTTTCGGTATTCTGTATAGTACTATATCTGGTATAATTCTCCACCCGGACATAATCTCTCCGGTCCTTCGAAAACCTTCCATACCTTGCGACGATTCAGTGTGTAGTGTTAAGTTGGTGGTTAAGAACAATACAATACCATAAAAAGACATACACAGATATTCATGTAAAAAAGTAAGAATAAACTTAAAATAAAAATAAAACTTAAAATAAAATTTTAAAAAAAAATAAAAATAAAAAATAAAGGGAGTCATATCGGTGGGGCGGGTAATCTAGGAAGTAATAGCATATATATATATATATGTATGTAAATAGACACCTTTAATTTTCAAAATCTTTTATTTAACACGCAAAGCGAACAACTGAAATGTAATCGATAGGTAGGACTACACACTTTAGTATTTAGTTGACATTCTCTTTGCAGTTTTTAATTCAGAAACTCTTTTTGGCATTGAACTGATGAGCTTTGTGATTGTCTCTTGTGGAATTTCTGCCCACTTTTCACGCAACAATCGAAACAATTCATCTTTAGATTTAGGTTTCTGTCGAGTTTTTCGTATAGCTCTATCTAGTATGCTCCAAAGATTTTTAATTGGGTTCATGCCAGGAGATTGGCTCGGCCAAGGCAGCTTTTTGATCCCATTTACAGTCAGCCATTGTTGATTTCTTTTCGTTGTGTGGCTTGGAGCCCCATCTTCCATGAATAAAAACTCATTTTTCGTTATGTTATCGTGTGAATACATTGGAAGTAGTCCTTGCTGAATTATTTCGATGTATTTTTCAGAGTTTATGGTTCCAACACATAAACTCAGGAACGACCATTGCTGGTGACAGCTCCCCACGCCATTACAGACATACTCCCATGTTTCACAGTTGGTTAGAGTTGTTTCAAAGCCTGATTGGAAAGCCTCCAGACCCAAACACGTCCACAAATAATGCAAATCTGGATTCGTCTGAGAAAATCATTCTATCCCAAAATGAACTGGATTTTTCTGACATTTCCTTAGACAATTTCTTTCGTTTCATGATATTGATTGGTTGGAGAGGTTTTCTTCTAGCTGCTCGTCCATAATACCCAAGCTTATGCAGATATGTAACACACGTTCTGGGACAAACATCTGGCTGTTTTGCAATGTCACAAGCCTTCGAACGGGGGTTCATTTTCCACAATTCTCTTCAAACAGCAAAGCTTCCTTTCCGAGGGCCAGGTCAGCCGGTACGAGAATCTATTGATTCTTTACCTTGGCTTTTGAATTGCACAATAATTCTATTAAGAGTAGCAAGAGGATTTTGAAGATTTTCGGCAATTTTTCGCTGGCTAAGACCAGCCTCAGATTGCCCAACAATACGATTTCTTTGAAAATCTGACAGTTCTGCTGAATTTTTTGTGTGTGGCACGGTTACTCTTCGCAAATGTTTGATATAATGGCACCTGGAATGAAAAAGAATAATTACATTGTAAATTCTACACTGCTCAAAACATATTAAGACGCTTAGATCAGAAATTTTGAAAATTAAAGGTGTCTATTTACTTCCTGGTGTCTATTTATTTATATATGGTAGAAGCGTTAGCACACCGGGCGAAATGCTTAGCGGTATTTCGTCTGCCGTTATGTTCTGAGCTCAAATTCCACCGAGGTCGACTTTGCCTTTCATCCTTTCGGGGTCGATTAAATAAGTACCAGCTACGCACTGAGGTAGATGTAATCGACTTAATCCTTTTGTCTGTCCTTGTTTGTCCCCTCTATGTTTAGCCCCCTGTGGCCAATATATATATATATATACATATATATATATATATATATATATATATATATATATATATATATATATTAAATTCAAATTACGACAAACGTAAATAAACAAACGAAGTTTGCTTTTAGAAGCGTTGAGATGTCTTTAGAAAGTTAAATGATTTTTTAAAATTCTCAATCGCAGAATAATGCTAATAATATAGCCTGAACAGGATAAACTACCCCTATTTTGCAGAGAAAAGTGTAGGTGGCTAGCTGTGCATTCATATATATATGAATGTACGTATTCTCACATACAAAGAATCACAAGCATATGCATACATGCATGTGTGTGTGAACAAATGCATACATTTATACATACATGTATAGATAGATAGATAGATAGAGAGATAGATAGATAAATAGATAGATGCATGCATACATACATACATACATACATACATACATACATACATACATACATACATACATATGTATACCAGTGATCTACTGCTCTCATTCCCTCAATTTAGTCATCGTCTTTCCTCCCCTACAGAATTGACGACGCAACCAAACCAAAACATATCATTATTTTATATTTACTTGTGTGGATGTCAGCATATTTATTCGAACATTTTTAACAACAACGTCAAAATCATCCAGTCAGCGGGTAGAAGCTGCTTCTAGCATTCGTAATTTTTTGCTTCACTGTTTTCCTTCTATTTATTTGTCTCTTTTGCGATCTTTTTCTACTTCATCATTATTTTTGTTAAAAATTTACCAATCTTATTAGCAACCTGCTAAACTTGGCTAAGCTAATGCAGAGCCGTCAATCTATATCGGATTACAACAATAGTTAGATTTTCTTCTTTGTTTTCCCATGTCGCTTCTGCACAGCTATGTTACTCAGCCAGGCTGTAAGGAAAATCTGTGTTTCAAAGAAAATAAGTAAACAAATAAGAGCATGCACATCTCCATAGGCAGGGTTTTGATATAATACAAATAGAATACAGATTTGCACACACATACACGCACATATCATTATTAAGGCAACGGTTATATTAAATTATTCTTTCCAGATTCAAAATAAACATAAAAATTCTTAGCATTTTTTTTACATATAAAAACGGCAAAACAAAACTGACTTAATATAGAAAGTTGGTTGTAATGCCTATCATTTTCTGAAGGAGACACGTCTCTAACACACACACACACAGATATATATATATATATATATATATATATATATATATATATATATATATATATATATATATATATATATATATATATATATATATATATATATATATATATATGTATATATGTATATATATATATATATATATATATATATATATATATATATATATATATATATATATAAACATATGTATGTATATGTATAGGTGCAGCTGTGGTTGTGTGGTAAGAACCTTGATTCCCAACCATATGGGTCTGGGTTCACTCCTCGGGCGAGTGTTTTCTATTTTACCCTCGGCCCGACCAAAGCTTTATGAGACGATTTGGTAGACGGAAACTGAAAGGAGCCGTCATGTGTGTTTGTGTGTGTGTCTGTGTGTGTGTGTGTCTTTGTGCGTGTGTCTTTGTGTCTGTGTTTGTCCCCACCATCACCACAGGTGTTGGTGTGTTTGTGTCCACGTGATCTATCGGTTCGGCATGAGAAACCAATATAATAAGTAGTAGGCTTTAAAAAATAAGTTCGGAGTCGATTTGTTCGATTAAAGCCCTTCAAGGTGGTGCTCCAGCATGGCTGCAGTCAAATGACTGAAACACGTAAAAGAATTTTTAAAAATATACATATATATGTATAAATATTACATTGAAATATACGTGAATCGTAACAAGTGGCCATATGTTTCGCTTTTCAAACGAAAGAAATATTTTTTTCATGAAACGATGGAACACATGCATTTTCTAAAAATAAAAGATAAAACGAAATTAAATCAAAATTTATCTTCGCTTCTTCCTTTTCTTCTTCACTTTCTTGTTAAATTTTAGTTACTTTCCTTCTTCTTTTCTTGCTTTTCCAATCTCATTCACCTTTATTTTCTTCTCTTCTTCTCCTCCTCTCTCAGAATGTTGACCTGCTGTGCCAATAACCTATATTCTAGCCATGGTTCATTATATTTGCTTTATATATTGACTCCTGCTTAAGGTTTATAGCTATGTAGATTTTCTTACTCTTTTGTCGTAATCAATTTAAAGAACTGCATTATAAATTCATTTTACTGCACACTATATAATATGCCGTTCGATTTTATGTATTTTTCTTTACAACTAAGATTGTTTTCTCTGGTCTGTTAAACCCCCTGCCTAGAATTAATTCCTCTCACCTAATTCACTAAATTACTTCTCACTCCAATTCCATTTATAAATAGTTTCCTTGACAACAAAATTTTCTCTCCTTTATTGTTTGTCTCAGTATTAATCTCTAAATATTTTTTTTCTTTGTCATTTCCTTCTTACTGTTCTGCGCACCAAATTCTTTCATGAATTTCTGTACAAAAAACAGATTATTGAATATCATTTTTTTTTTTTTTTTGGCATCTTACTTAAATTTCAAATAATTTAACTTGTATATTTAGAAAAAATATATATACTAATACTTACCATTATATTCTTTGCAATAATTTTTTATTAATTAAACTAATACTTAATTCGTTTGCACAGCTTATATAAACCGAAACATTTGGACATCTGTAAGGAATCACAATTGTTTTAATGTAATATTTAATAATATACATGCTTGCGCGCATATGTGTATGTATGTAATGTATATACATAGGAAGAATGGCCAACATACTGGGAAACATGATAGGATAATCTTTTTAATTTTCTGTGTTGGATAAGAATAAAAAGATATACTTGCATTTCTTTACTTTCGTCAATACAGGCGTGTAACGGATATTTATCTTCTGAAGAGCGGCCGACAAGCCATGAAACGTCAGGATCAAGATATTTTCCTTTATTTTCCTATGTGCAACGACAAAAACGTGAATTGTTTCAACTTTTTACTCACAAAATGTACGCAAGCCAGATTATGTGTATGTTTGTGTGTGTGTATGTGTATTGCATAATATTTTGTGGCAACGTATGTCTGGATAAATGGTAAATAACTTTGCATGCTCAAGTGTGATAAGCATATATTTAACTTCGTTGTGTGAATAGCGTCACGTGTCTTCACTGACTATTTTACCCAGTGAGTATAAATGTATATTTATCAACAAGTATGCAAGTAAACTTTTATAGAATGTGAATATATATATGTGGGGGGGGGGGGGGTAAGTATTATATGTATATATGTGTATGTGTGTGTTTGTGTGTATGTGACTGTTTATGCGTTCGTATCTATATCGGTCTGTGCCAGTGTGTTTATACACTTTGATATGTGCATATACATAAGCATATATATTCATAAATACATACGTGGGTGCATTATATATGAATGTATATATCTGTGTATATATATATATATGTGTGTGTGTGTGTGTGTGTGTGTGTACATACGTGTGTGTGTATGTGAGCATGCATATTCAAAGTTGCAATATTTTTATCACGGTCTACTGTATCAGGGTTGGTCTGGAGTTTAGAAAACAACAGTAACGACACAAAATTCTTGTAATTACGTCGTTGCAAATTAAAGAAGAAGAAGAAGAAGAAGAAGAAGAAGAAGAAGAAGAAGAAGAAGAAGAAGAAGAAGAAGAAGAAGAAGAAGAAGAAGAAGAAGAAGAAGAAGAAGAAGAAGAAGAAGAAGAAGCTATACCTGGATCCTCAACACTACACACTATCCAAAAAATTGCCCTGCTAGGAACAGCCCACATCCTATGTAAGACACAATCAGTTCAATAATATAACCTAAACAAAATAACCCACAAACACAAGACACACTCTATAAAGTAATTATCCAGTAAAATGAACTTCCACCAGCAATCCAGATAACTCAACGCACAATAGAAGCAGCAATACAACAAATGACTACACCACACCTCAAGAGAAAAAAACTACCGGGAAATATTTGAACACTACCAACAACAAAAAAGAACACAATTCTGCACAAAACCCCAGTAACACGAGGTGTAGCAGCTGATGCCATAGAAATTTGCCTGAAACTACCAAATGTTGTACAATTATAATAATAATTATAATCGTCTCGATTATTATCAACAGAAATACAAATGCTACATTTATCAAGAAACGTGCCTATACGGGCCAACGAGAAACTTGTACAAAGTCCTCAGCCTATAACAGACAAATCTTGCTCAAATTTCACCCTAACATTTTCATAAGAAAGGAAACGCTTTGTATAGTGTAGAGCTTGATGGGCAATGCCCGGATGTGATGTTTGTAGCATCTAAGCCTTTTATCTTACGAACATGCAATCTGGTATGGCCTGCGTTAAACGACAATAATATTTGACAACACATCAGTAGCACTTTACCCTCGTTTCTCATAAATCCTAAGATTTGTTATCGGATGAATATGCCTCTGAGCGATGATACATCTAATCCAATACACAGTTATACGACAAAGATTAAGATTATCAAACTGAACTAAATAATACTTAAGCCTTAAACAGCTTATGGATTTACACACGCTGTAAGTTATCCTTACACTGACAAGTTATAACATACATATTCGAAATCTATTCTCACTCTCATAGCGTTTTATTCCCCAACGCCATTTTTATTCAAATACATACCCTTCTACTGATCTCTATTAATCTTTTGTCTCTTCTACTGCTACTGCAAATATCTTTTCCATCTCACTTTCACATAAACCCATTTGTATCACCAATATTTTATCACCAATATTTTATCTTCTCTCACCGATTAATGTACTTTTCGTAAATTCCTTGTACCCCAAATGCCGACGTTCGAAATTTCTCTCCGGGACAATGTTAATCTTTATGTATTAAAACTCAGCCACAGGGAGTTTGATTGGCAGAGTATGAGAGGTTTTGGCACTACATATCTGGTGTCGCTGATTGGACATTGATTATTTAAGGTTTCAACACCCCTCTCACTCACTCAGCTCTCTCTCTTTCTCTCTTTTTCTCTATTTATGTGAGCGTATTTCTCTTTATATGCATGAGGAAGGGGGAAGTGTTTATGTCAATCGTGTTCATTTAATAAATTGTACCTTCTCTCTCTCTCTCTCTCTCTCTCTCTCTCTCTCACACACACACACACACACACACACACACACACTTCACTTTCTTTCTCTCTGTATTTACTCTTTTACTCTTTTATTTGTTTCAGTCATTTGACTGCGGCCATGCTGGAGCACCGCCTTTAGTCGAGCAAATCGACCCCGGGACTTATTCTTTGTAAGCCTAGTACTTATTCTATCGGTCTCTTTTGCCGAACCGCTAAGTGACGGAGACATAAACACACTAGCATCGGTTGTCAAGCAATGCTAGGGGGAAAAACACACACACATATACATATACAAATATATACATATACAAATATATACATATATACGAGGGCTTCTTTCAGTTTCCGTCTACCAAATCCACTCACAAGGCTTTGGTCGGCCCGAGGCTATAGTAGAAGACACTTGCCCAAGGTGCCACGCAGTGGAACTGAACCCGGAACCATGTCGTTGATAAGCAAGCTACTTACCACACAGCCACTATTTCCCGCACGCACGTGCGAGAGTGTTTGCCGTCAGTACCAGAAATTACTGTCACCAAAACAGTTTCTGCATCCAGTCCGCTGTGCTAATTTGCTAGCGCCCAAACAGCCACGCCCAATGGCCTCTTCCACAATTGCAAGGATGGTTAAAGTGTTGCAATATTTGTTCCGACTCCCTGTACTCTTAGCTCAAATCACACCATACTCAGTTTTGCCTTTCCCCTTTTCGAAATCGATAAATATCAGACCAGTGCTAGTACAACTCATTCCTTCTACAATTGTCAAAAATTGGCTGTTTCACTTGGCCATCAGCATAAGACCTAAAAAAGTACTTGTGCATGGTATATACTACCAAATCATCTTCGATTGCGAGCGATGTCTGTCGTCTCTTCACCTTAACTAAATGTCACGATCACCTAATCAAAACGTCTTGAAAAAATCAATGAAAAAGTTGCGCTTCTTCCAGTTAAAATGTGTAAAAGAGAGAGTTTATAACTATAATTAAATTTCAACAAGCAATAAAGACAATGCAACTGGTGTCCCGCATAATGTATAGGGGTAAAAAGCTCTCTGATTCCAGATAAACACTTTCTTAGTTAAATGTTCTGGTGTAACAGTGTCCCTCTCTATTTCACACTCGCCATTCATAAAAATCTACTTCATCTGGGTTTCTGTCTTCAAACTCGAACTTAAAAATCTTTATGACTTTTGTTATTTCCAATCGCCTTCTCCAATGTCACTTTCACTTTCGTTTCCTTCAATCACTTTCTCCAATATCGCTTAATTTTCACTTACCATCAAAATCAGAAGCGCTATTTGGTTAGTCTTATGATTTAATACATAGTTTTATGAACCTCATCTCTACAGCAACACATTGGTATAGTTCAACAGATCCGAATCTAGTATCGTTCTTTAACTATCATCTTTTATCGCTTACTTGCATCAGTCACTAGATGCGGCCATGCTGGGGCATTGCTTTGAAAGGTTTCGTTGAACAAATCTCCACCAGTACTTATTTTTAGGTCTAGTACTTTCTCTATTAGTCGAAATTTAATTCGCCTTACTAGCTCAAATAAGTACTTTTCAAAAGGCTCCATTTCTATAATGGTGGTACATTTTTTTTTTCTGGACTTAACAGCAAGATTCAACAATATGACTTGCATATTTATTCTTGCCACATTCAGGTAAATTCGAACGTGAATATGCTTATCGCTGTTAATGAATTGAGTGTATTATGAACACATGTTAGTTGTAAAGGAGTTGCTCTCTTCTGTTACGAAGCACAACAGCGTTTAGCATACTCAAACTCGAATCTGCCGGAACGTATTAAGAATAGATATTCGTGTCATTATATATATATATATATGAACACGCACACACGCACACACATGCACACACACACTCATATATACGTGAGCATCTGTATATGTGTATATGTTTGTATGTATGTATGTACGTGTGTGTCTGTTGGCCACCTAAGATATGACAGTACTGGTGTCTACGCATTTCATCGATGAGTTCTAAAAGGAAGAATTATATCCAGAATAATCTTATCACCGTTCTAGGATCAGAATTCTTACCTCCACTGCATCATTGTTTTAATTAAGTCTTATTAATTAAAATTTAGGAGTTATCCACCCACACCTCTGTTGTCTTCTTTGATCAAAAGTAACAATTAACCTACGTTGCTTTTATTTATTCTCAACACAATGGATGTAATATGAATTTATTCACATATTTTGGTTCACTACATTGAGTACAGGCGTGCCTCAACTTACGTTGTTTCGAGTTACGAAAAATAAACCTATACTTCAGTCGAATTATCCGATTTACGTCAGTCTCAACGAACACATTTAAAAGCAAAAGAATTTTTAAAAACACCTAAAAACCAATTATGTGGTGGAAAATTAAATAAAATTCTTGTGAAAATGGCTACAAGCCTTTTATTTAAACAGATGTAAGCTAATACATTTTTTTAATGATTTTTCGTGTTACGACGTTTTTCTATTAGATCGCCTGTCTTGGAACCAATTGAGTTGAGGTATGCCTGTATATTAGTAGCTATATTGCTATCTATTTTGCAGCCAGATGTAATTTTTTCAAACAGTTTCAAACGTAAATTCATACAATCACACACGCAAAGAGGTATACTATAGGCTTCTGTACAGTTTCCGTCTCCCAACTTCACCCATAAAGTATTAGCTGGCCTAGAGCTACAACAGAGCAAACTTCTAAACCACGTCGTCTTAACTACATTTATCACACACACACACACACACACACACACACACACACACATAGATATGTGTGTGCGTTTGTTTGTATATGCGTCTGTGTAGTACACAAACGTACACACGCACACTTCTGCGCGCACATATATATCTACTTATATACACATATAAGGAAGAGAGAGAAGAATAAAGAGGGAGGGAGAGAGAGAGAAAGAGGCTGAGATAGTGGGAGAGTAAAAGCAGCGTAGGAAGGAGGTAAAGATACATAGAAAGACATAATTATTATGATAATATTATATAGAGTTCTTCAGTGGTGTGATCATAACAGCTGTATCTCAACGAAATCTCAATGCCTTAAACCGTGCTTCGACACTACCGCTCATGAGATATAATGCACAATGAAAAAGCTTTATATTTATGTTTACACGATTCACAAGTTGGTAACATTAATTCTACTAACACACGGCAAGTATGTTAGTAGAATTGACACAAAGTCTTTCTCGTATGAGCGGTTAAATGGGATTGGTTAACGTCCCAAGGGTTGAACGAAGACGTCGATGATAACGAATGGGAATGAGAGACAAAAATAACAACGACAACGATAATGATGATTTTAATAACAACAACAACAACAATAATCGGAACGGCAAAGAAGATGGAAGAATGGCCTTGGGACCAAAGTAACTTTTATTACTGTTTCGATCTCACCATGAATCTTCGCTCTAGTATATACGTATGTACGTATATATGTATGCATGAATGTGTGTGTGTGTGTGTATGTATGCATGTATGAGCGTATATATATATATATATATATAAATATATATAATATATATATATATATATATATATATATATATATATATATATATATATTATATGTATTTATATATATGTATATAAGTATACATATGTATATATTTATATATGTATATATGTATATTTATATATGTATATATGTATATGTATATATGTATATATATATATATATATACATATATATATATATATATATATATATATATATATATATATATATATTATATGTATTTATATATATGTATATAAGTATACATATGTATATATTTATATATGTATATATGTATATTTATATATGTATATATGTATATGTATATATGTATATATATATATATATATACATATATATATATATATATATATATATATATATATATATATATATATATATATATATATATATATATATATATATATATATATATATGGATATGAAATGTGGGTTTGTATACTTGTATACATGCATGTATATGTATGCTTAACTAAACATCATATGGTCTTCTTTCAACGCCAAAACTATTTCCACCTGCATTTTTATGTTTTTGCTCCCCCCTCTTTCTCTCTCTACCTCTCCCTATATATATATATATATATATATATATATATATATATATATATATATATATATATATATATATATATATATATATATATGTATATATATATATATATACTTATACAGATGCATACACACGTACACATAAGTATGATATATCTATATACATACTTATATATGTTTGCATGTGTGTGCCTGTGTATCCATAAAGATGTGAAAGAATTTATTTCGCGTAATTACTGTTTTTTTCCCGTTTTTCCATTTTTTTACTTAGAGATTTCAAGCAGTTAATGGAAATTTTTTGGGCGAGGGAAAAAATATTGCATCTTTTGTATAGATTCCCATCAAATCGTATTAATATTCTGTCTAGCAAGAGAGGCTGCGTGAAGTTAGTCAATAGTTACATAGTAAAAGGAAAGAGAAAAAAATTCACACCATCATGAATGCAAGATTCCAGGTGTACATTTATCATATGGAACTAGCCTTATGGAACATATTGTGTGTTATTCCTACATTTAGTTTCTAAGTAGAAAAACCGTAATGTTCCAAAATTCTTTCAAGAGTAAATATTACTTGAGAGTATATTCCAAAAGAAAATTTTGAAATGAAGAATTAAAAATTAATTTAACTAATTTTAAAATTCCCATACTGAAGTATGAAGTTTAAAGAAAAATAGAAAATTTTAAAAATTAGAGTTACAATATGAAAACAAAGCTTATAGAAATTCTGCGTGATTAAATCTGAAATTCTTTAATTATTTTATTCTATTTTATATGTATTGTTATTAGGATTTTAATTTTAGATAAAATTAATTAAAGAAGGAGAAAGAATTTCTAAATTAAAAGTAGGTTTGCAAATTTAGTTATTCAGTTTTTCACTCATTTCAGTTAAGAAGGCTTTTCACGTACTGCTGAGGAATTTTGTCGCTTGAAGGGAGTACGAATAAACAGCCTATCTCGAAATAGAAAAGCTATAAGTAACAACTGGCACTCCGTCGGTTACAACGAGAATTCCATTTGATACGATCAACGGAATGGTCTGCTCATGAAATTAACGTGTAAGTGGCTGAGTATTCCACAGACACGCGTACCCTTAACGTAGTTCTCGGAAGAGATTTAGTGTGACACAGAACGTAAAAAAAACTGACACTTCGAATTACCGGTACAACTCATTTTCGCCAGCCGAGTGGGCTGGAATAACGTGATGTAAAGTGTCTTGCCCAAGGGCTAACCCACTTATTCTGAGTGAAGCCTTCGACTTGTTCTCTCCAAAGGGGTTTTTATTTAACCCAATATCTATACGTTATTACTTATGGCTTTTCTACTTCGCAATCCACAGTTTCAGAATTGAATTATTTCACATTATCTCTAAGTTTATAAATCCGTGTGACGTCAAAATAAATAAATGCTTCTAATACAAGTTCAAGAAATTTAGGAAGTGGGGTTAGTCGAAACAATTGATTCCAATAATTGACTGGTACTTTATTTCATCGAACTCGAAAGAATGAAAGAATAAAAGACAAAGTTGCCATCCCACTCAGCGGAATTTGAGCGCAGAATAAACAAACTTCGTTTGTTTATTTACGTTTGTCGTAATTTGAATTTAACATATGAGAGCGTCTCATAAAGCGAGATTTCTATACATCTTAAATTTGCAGAGGAATTTATAGTGGGGTAGTTTAGCTTAATCGGTCAAAGCATCGTGACGCGTAATCACGGGGAGGTGAGTTCGAGTCCACAGCTAGCCACGTAAACGTCTTTCTGCAAAATAGGGGTAGCTTATCCTGTTCAGGCTATATTATTAGCATTATTCTGCGATTAAATACATAAATATTTTTAAAAGCAAAAAGCTGTCCCATCAACTGAAAAAAAATGCGTAACAATTAGGCAGCTCGAGTGAGAGCAGCCCACAAAACATCCCCGCCAACCCAAAACTGCGTACGCCTTACATTGCTCTATGGACAAATTGTTCTCCTACATATCGGCCAAGGCCTCCTTCCGTTTATCCATAGAAAGCACACAAAACTTGCCTTTCGCTCTCTCACTCTCTCTTTCTCTCTCTCTCTCTCTCTCTCTCTCTCTCTCTCTCACTCTATCAAGCAATCTTTCTCCTTTCTCACGCTTTGGCATCTTTCCCAAGACATGAAAAACTATCGCTTTGAACATATGACTGAACGCTTATTGATCTTATCTATATCTAAAATTTCCTTTTTGGACATGAAATTTGCAAAATACAATTTATTGTTGTTATCCTTGTTGTTAGTGTTGTTATTCACGTCGTCAAAATTGCTCCCATTCGTATTAAAATTCACTAAAATAATATTTTTTATTTAAAAAATTCTGCACTCTATTTTACGATTGTTCATTTTATTTTTACGTTCTTTTTCATTTGGCGCCGCCAAAGCTTTCGTTTGAGAAAGCTCCCCGATGTTTCGTGTTGAATGTCAACTTAACACATCCAGAAATGATAGTGTTGCGAAACACGTCTTATCGAGATAAAATCCAATTTCTGCACAAGGCCAGCAATGTTAGGGAGGAGTAATTATCGATTACATCGACCCAATACTTAACTGGTACTTATTTTAACGACTGATAAAAGGCTAAGTCGACCTTGCTGGAATTTGAACTCAGAACGTAAATATGGACGAAATGCCGCTAAGCATTTTGTCCGGTGTTCTAATAATCCTGCCAACTCACCACTTTAATAATCTACAATAGACACAAGAACTGGAATTTGGGAGGAGGGGCAAAGTCGATTAAAGCGACCATCGACTCCGAAAGGATGAAATGTTAAGTCGATGCCGGTGGAATTTGAACTCAGGACATACAAACAGACGAAATGCCGCCAAACATTTTGCCCGGCGTGCTAACCATTCTGCCACTCACAAAAATATCGGTGATAATAACTGGGTGGGATCTGTTGTATATTGGAAAGCGTAAAAACGTTCAGAACAAATTAGGTGTATATTTTCCTATCAAGAGGTGAATTACTAGCGCTGTTATTCTGCCGGTTCGAGTGTATTTCACTCAATACTCAACGTATGTTATTCTTCTTAAAAATAATGAATATATTATTTCCTTTCTCTTGATTAAAAAAAAAATAATTAATCAAGAAGCTCACCGATCAACCATTTGATGGCATTATCGATAAATTCATCCATGTCCATATAAACGGTTATTATGCGATAGTGATAAGGTTACAATTACACAAACTCACGTATATTACTGGAAATTATTTTATATTCACTTGTGAGAAGTTTCTAAATAAATAAGTGAAAACCATTTGAGTTCAGAGTATATCTATGATCTCCGTTAACAGAGATAAATCGTTTTGACCTGATAAAGCCATCTTGTATCACATTCCATTATACGTTGATCATGCCATAACATCAGCTTGTAATATTAAGATATCACACCTCGTCATGATAAATAACTTTCGACTCTTAAGTATGGTCTACCTTGGAGATAGATCCCTCTCTTAGCTATCAGAATTAAAGAAAAACGACAAAAGTAACAAAGAAAAACAGGCAGAAAAAATGTTGAGAATTTTCCTCACGGATAACCATTGCGCTCAGCGGAAGAGCTAATCTTTAGACAAGTCACAGAACCTCATCCGGAAAAGTTAAGCTTGTGTAGAATATGTAAAAGACGACAAGCTATGACGTGAATGGCAGATTATTGAATAGAAAATCCCGTTATATGCATAGAAATTATTTTTAGACTGAGGACACAACTTATCATGTATGCATCAACAGTTTCCGTTACATAACTGTGTGTCATGTCATCTTGATCTCTTAATCGATAACCACAGAAGATTCAACGTTTTTGAAAGAATATACTTTGTTACTGTTTTTCAGTATTTTCTTTCAAGGTAAAAATTATCCGGCATGCATAAATGCGTGGCTCCAAAGTGATTCCGCATTCGATCCTACAGCACGGTTCCTTGAGCAAGTGTCCTCTTGTGATAGCCCCCGAATGACCAATATCTTGCGTGTAGAATTTAGTGAATGAAAACTATGCAGAAGCCTGCCTGTCATCGGGTCAGTTTGGTGCAGTGATTCGCACGGTTTATCTTAGAAATGAGGCTCTATTTCCGTTAGCAATCTTACAAATTTTGCCATTTTCTATTGATAAATTATATAAACTCTGTGTGTGTGTGTGTGTGTGTGTGTGTGTGTGTGTGTGTGTGTGTGTGCATGTTCATGTCCGCCCGCGCATTTATGTTTACTTATGTAAAATGGTATTGCGTCCTTTTGCACTTAAGCATTTGAAAAAGTGTTCGTTAAAATATATATAAGATTGAAAGAATTAGATCGTTATGATCGACGAGAAACACTTGAAAGTAGTGATCCAGCATGACCTCAGTCCCATAAAGCAAAGTAAAACAAAAGACTAAAATGCGATTCGATTCCTGCCTTCAAAGAAAATGAACAGCAAACTAGTAACAACTAATTGTAAAACATTTCAAATTTCAGTATTCTTTTTTTTTCTTTTTCAGCTTGTTCGTTTACGTTGAAGTTCAATGCCATAAACATGTACGGAGACAAAATAAAATGTCTCGAGTTTTAGACAAAATGTTGGAGGGTTATGACAAGCGTTTGCGGCCAGGATTCGGTGGTAAGCAATATCTTCCATTTTCATTCTGGTTTATCTCGTGTATGTGTGTGTCTGTGTTTCGAATGTGTATGAGGAGGAGGACTGAAGCATGTGAAGTTCGATTAAAACAATATAACACCTACTACAAGAGGTGCTCAGCAATGTCATATTTGTACAAAGCGTGTAAGTCCCAAGCAAGATTGAAAAGCCACGTCCATATTGTTCGTGTTTAAAAAAAAAAATCAAGTCGAATTCCAGCCATCATTTCGATTCTACATTACATCTTTTAGTAATTTTCATTAACACTGACTTACGATTGTTGTTGCTGTTGTTGCTACTGTTTTGTTGTTGTTATTATTGTTGATTACCTCCAAATTATTTCTGATCAATTTAACATATTATCAAAGGCATTCCAGCTGCTACGACCACCCCGTCTTTTTCTCCACCCATAGTACATCTAGAACCGCATTACCCAAATGTGCTTATTCTTTTCTTAAGACACTCTGACGAAATTTGATGAAGATTTGTTTACGATCCTATCCTGACAACTATGTCAGTCTCTGTCGATGCTAACAGCGAGGACATTAAACTTGACAGTTGTAATTAATTGATGTTTAGAGACCACGAAATATTTCTCTCATTGACACATGATAAAACAACAGTTTAAATACACGCGATCACGCTATTCTTGAGCCATGTCTGGCTAATAGAAGCTGCAATCAACAATGGCTACGTACTAACTATATTAATGATATCGTTACCGCTCTACCTTACACATGTGTCATCTATCAGATCAGTGCGATAAAGCCAATAATCGACCACTGATGAAGTCCGGATTTGAGATAGATGGCGATGGTCTACAGCGGCAGTAATTTAGTTCACCTGAGAGCTTAGTAATTTCAAATACAGTGAAGAACGATAAAAATAATGTATCGAGTTGTTACCTTTTGCACGTAACGAAACCACGTTCTCGCGATCGTGAATGCAACAGTCTAACCACTAGACTACACACCTTCACGAATGAAACAAAACGTAGGGAAAAAAGATATTATCGATGCATTAGAATAATATTTTCAGAAGAACTAAAATGGATAAAGAAGTATTAATATGCATAAATGTCCCAATTGTAACTCATATTTATAGCTGTGTGTGTGTGTGTGTGTGTGTGTGTGTGTGTGTGTGTGTGTGTGTGTGTGTGTGTGTGTGTGTGTGTGCGTGCGCGTGCATGTGAATGAAAAAAGACGACAAAATTAAACGATTATCCTATGAAGTTGCGGTAGACTTCCTCATAGCTCAGTGGCTGAATAACACCTTACAGAGCCTCAAACATGAATTACAATTTATTTGCGAACACAAATTACTGCACTGCGCATGACTAACGCTTCGTTCAGAAGCATATGTATATTGAGTTCCATACCAAGTTATTAGTATCGAAATTCCTAAGAGAAATATTAAAACGATATTTGTGTGTGTGTCCAAATAATAAATCAGATTATAAATACTTCCATTTATATGAGACACAGCTGGAAGGAGGGCACATATATGTGCTTTAATATATATATATATATAAATATATATATAGCGAGAGAGAGAGAGAGAGGGGGGAGAGGGAGATATGCGCGTATGTGTGTGTGTGTGTGTGTGTGTGTGTGTGTGTGTGTGTGTGTGTGTGTGTTTGTGTAAGTCATAACTTGCATTCATGTAAGAAACACCACCAGTGCTTTAAAGTTTCTAAAGAAAAGTAATTTAAGAAATCTCAGTTATTTCTCTCTTAATCATTGCAGCTTAGTTAATAAAGTGCTATTTTACTATGAGATATTAGTTTTCTGTTGCTGTGATAATTACATCAACCTTAAGAGTATTCATATAACTGTTTACTGAAGACGCTTCCTAGAGTTTTCACCAATTATTTTGGCTCTGACGCCGAATGAATGTAATATAAATCCAAGGGATATCGTGCTATTGATATTTGTTACATTCACCTGACAATCCTATTTCGAAACAGTGGGTCTGTATACAATTTAAATACTAACCAATCCTCTGGCGAAAATATTTTAGAGAAACACGCAGGCATATGCACACACGCACATTCCACATACACATACACACGCACTACGTGCGCTTCACACAAGCAGGCGTACATACATATACACATATGTTGGTACACAATCAGAAATGAATGGTTTTGTATTATATAATGATGTGCGGCAATAGAAGTTCTGCTGTCTTAGTACCGAAAAAGAACCTCCCATTAAACCGAATAATCTCCGACCAATCACTTCTGACTGGCAATGAACCAATTCGGGGGTTAACTTGTTATCTTTATCGCTATAAATGTCATATTTGTTATTTCGGAAATAACATACCAGTTACGATATATATATATATATATATATATATATATATATATATATATAACTCAGTATATATATATATATATATATATATATATAGAGAGAGAGAGAGAGAGAGAGAGAGAGAGAGAAAGAGAGAGAGGCGCAGGTGTGGCTGTGCGGCAAGAAGCTTGCTTCCCAACCACATGGTTCCGGGTTCAATCCCACTGCGTGGTACCTTGGGCAAGTGCCTTCTACTATAGCCTCGGACCGACCAAATTTTGTGAGTGGATTTGGTAGACGGAAACTGAAAGAAGCCTGCTGTATATATATATATATATATATATATATATATATATATATATATATATATATATATATATATATATATATATATATGCGTATATTTATGCATATATGATAGATCCACACGTAAATACCTATATATCTGTATTATATAGATATGTGCCTGTGTGGAGACACACATGTAATATGCCTTCATATATTATGTGCCAGCGCGCGCGCACACACACACACATACAAACACACATACAAACACATTGAACAACTCTAGAATTTGTTAACATACAATCTTCATACAAACTACTTTATACAAGCATTTGTCGTAGGCAAAATTTCGTTCATTGCAATCTTTTTAATTCTGCTAAATATAAACCCGCCAACGTAACAAGTTCAATTTCTTCTCAATAACACTCTTAGGTTTTCTTTGGTAGACAACGTAAAGCAAAATGTAATCTCCTGCTAACATGTTTTTAATCATCTCTCATAGCTACCCCGTATCAGTTATGCTGTTAATACCCTTGGGAACAGCATGAACATCATTCTTTCGAATCCATTTACTGAAACCACTGTTGTGCACCAAGTGATAAAAAGACCATTATATATACATTTATTATTATTAAATAATATATCAATCGTTAAGTGATTATCGTTTAAATGTAATGAATTGCTTTTAGCTATCAGTGTAATATGGCGAGATAAAGAAGTAAAGTATCTTAAAATGTTACTATACTTCCTCTTGTTATTGGAATGTTAATTCTGTTATCTTAAAGACTAATTTACTCTTTGACTATTTCTACACTTCCACACCTACACCTACAAGTGTGCATCATTGTACGTTTACTAAGTGATACTCTCATTACTAACATAGCATATATATTGAAGTTTATGCTTCGCTGAGGATTTGAAATAATTACGAAACACAATTTGCCTCCCGTACAAAGCAATGTCAGACTTTAAAAACATGGGCTGAGATCAGTCGATTTGTTCGACTGACCCTACAAGGCACTGCTCAAGTATGGAGGCAGCCCAATAACTGAAACAAATAAAAATAATAGACATATAACGTTCATAAATGTTCTCAACGGTTTTTAAAAAGTATTAATGTGTAAATATGAGATTAATAGACTGGATAACTTAACAGCATTTCAAATACCCGCTGTAGACGCATTTCTTTTATGAATCAATTAAAAATAGTGTTAATATTAAATGCCCATACCATCTCCTAAATACAAGCATATTTCATGAGCTAAAATTTCATTTATCAAAATTTTATTCCTCAAAGTTCGATAAATGTACACCTTTAATATTTTAACTATATATTAATTTTTTTGTTCTTTTTTTACCATTCATAAATAAAATCGTCAATGATGATACTAAAAGTAAACACGTCGTTTAAAAGGTATGATGCTGTGGAATTGTCTGATATAAAATCTCTTCACGGACTTGTGTCAATCGAAGCGAGATAAATCGTTGCTGCAGTGACTCACGAGAACGACAAATGCGTTTCTCTTTGGCTGAAGCTTGCGATACTATGCACTTAGTTATCATCTATCCAAACGAAACGTCTTCGACATGTAGGAAACGGGGAATACAAGCATTTACTGGTTTGGCGAAAGCTTCCCAAGCTGTAGAAACAATTTGTATATACAACTGAAACAGCGTTACATTAAAATCACCATCTATGCCTCATACTAAATGGATACACATCGTTCTAAACATGATACTGTTAAATTATTTGAGATAGACTCTCTTCAGAGACTTGTTGGTTTAAAAACAATAAAAACAATATATATATATATATATATATATATATATATATATATATATATATATATATATATATATATATATATATATATATATATATGGGAGAATGTACGAAAAAAACAACAACAGACGAGGACAGGTGGTGTAAACAACAAAAGGATGTATTAGTATGACGCTCGGGAATACGGAAAGTATTTAGCGTTTCGAGCTACGCTCTTCAACAGAAAGAATACGGTGACAAGGAGAAAAACACGGAGAAAAAAAATTGAATAGTGTTCAGTCAGCGGTCAATCATAGTAATATATATATATAGGCTTCAAATTTTGGTACAAAGCCACCAATTTCGGGAGAGGGTTCAATCGATTGCATCGACCTCGGTACTCAAAGTCTACCTTAGCAGAATTTGAACTCAGAACGTAAAGACGGATGAAATGCCGCAAAGCATTTTAGATGCTTAAAAGGAATGTATTCTTCGATGCAAAGGTAATAATGAATAAAACACTCCATGGTATTGCAAAATGCTGCTGAGTAGAAAAATTCGCTATACGCGGCTGAAGCAAGTTTAAATTAAAATTTGTTATCTCTATGTCATACTAAATGTATAAACACAATTACAAGGCATGAAACCGCAGAATTGTCTGAGGTAAAAGTTCTTCATCTTTGTGATTTGGGGTTAACACAATTGGGTTGATGTAATCAACTTGCAGCCTCCACCGAAATTGTTGGCCGCATACCAAATTTGAAACCAATCTTCCGGATATGGCGGATCTTCGCCGCTCAACAATGAGGATTCAGCTGTTCGATCAACCGAATGATCTTTTGAATAATCGTATAAAAGGGTTACGCATCTCACAGAAACACCGTGTCTCCTTAACGTAATTCTCTGGCATAATATGTGTGATACAATAAGTGACAATACGTACTATGCTTTTGTCGATCCTACAGGTTAACCGAAGCTATGAAAAATTAAATTAGCCCAAGAGACCACAGAGTATGATCGAACTCGCAACCATGTGGCTATAAAGAGTACTTCAAAACCATTCTATCGTATTGCACCTACATAAAGAAATATGCGTGTTCTTTAGAATTTGAATTTCGTTTTCCATCAGTACAAAACCGGCCACACTTTTGTAAGCAAGGCAAATACACTGTGACTTAGGATCAGCGTAAATGAAACGAATGGGCTCAACTGGAAATAAAAATTGCTTCATAAATTTAAAATTACTGAGGGCTTACATCGTGCTCTACTGCATCTACCACGTACAGAATAAAGATCAGTTACTGAACTGCTGAATATGCATTGAAACTGAGAATATATACTGCATATATGTGTATATATATAAGTGGGTGTGTGCATCGGTATGCGCGCGTAACTGTGTACGTCTATGTATTATAGATCTAATATGTATATATACATATATATAATATACAATGTATATAATATGCAATATATATTTATATATATTATATTTTATGTGTGTGTGTATAAGCATTATATATTATACCTTTAATTATATATATATGTTACATAAGATATTATTTATGTTACACACACACATCTATATATGCATGTTTTACAGAGTAGGATCTTTTAGTTTCGTACTACATATCTAAAGAGTTCCTTGAAGCTGTTATTTCTTTTAGGCAATTTACATACTACCTTTAGCTATGGAATTTAAGATTCCTTTCAGTGTACCTCTTAACCAGCCATCCAGCTTCCTTCCCTCCCCCTCCTTCCCTCTCTCTCTCTATCTATCTATGTATCTATCTATCTCATATATACTTCATGCAAGTATATAAGCATATATATACTTATATGCTTATATATAGAGAGATATAAACACAAGCGCATACACACATGTATATATATATATATAGCTTTCTCAAGAATATGAACATCATTTTTCAATATTCGTAATGTCGATGCTTTCGTCTTCAAAGCCTAACTAATAATTTGTTTGAGAAATTTACAAGTATGCTATAAAAACATATTCCCAATTCAGTTATTCAATATTATATTTTTTCCCCAAGAAACAAATCAAATTTATACATTCACACAAGATCATTTTTCTTTTTATATTTTTAATATAATTTTTATAATATGATTATTATCAATCAATATTCTGTTCCATTTATATATTCCAAAATATACAACTTTTGTTCGGATTTCATTTGCTTTATTTATTTATTCATTTATATATTTCGTGGATTTTCTTTGTTTTTATTTATTTATTTTTTTTCATTTCATGTGTAATAAAAATGATATCCGGCCATAAATTGCATTCTGTAATAAATTTATTGTCGAACTTAATGTTTCTAAGTGAAGAAGATACTCAGAGTTTCCGAGCAATTTTTAAGCCATTTGCTATTTAAATAGTGAGATATTCTGAGTGATTGCTATCAAAAGGGAAAAAACAACCATTAGATTAGTAATCAAGAAACTTTTAATGCATCCAAGTTTTAATAACCCATATACTAAAATCGCCGAGATGGCAGAATCGTTAGCACGACGCGTAAAAATATTTAACGACATCTTGTCTATCATTACGCTCGCATTTCGAATTTCGCCGATGTCGACTTCGCTTTATTTTATTTATTTATTTTTGTAATCTTCCTCCGAAATTTCTAGCCTTGCGCCAAACTTTGGCACCAATAACACTGGGCAACAAAAAAAAATTTCAGCTGATTCAGGATAATTCAGAATCCGAATTTGACATCAGTTTTCAGACATCACGTGTAGTTTTTTAGCTATTCACAGCATCAGATTTTCCAACCAATTGATAATAGTAGGCTATTTGCTTTCACTTTTCATTCATATACTCATCACTGAAATAAAATACATGCTGATAGAGGGAAATGTAGGCTACCTGTTACATTGCCACCCAAGATGAGAATTTCTTTTACTTTGTTATCGCTGTAATTATAGTAAAAATTCTCTTCACAGTAGGTTATTGATATTAGGTTATAGTAAGCCACTCAGACTCCCTTTTCTTGATAACTGCTGGTGCTGTTAAAACAAAGTACATCAAATAAGAGAGCCAGGTTATATGAAAAGTAGTTTAGTAGTAAGTTTAGTTAATTATTAAAGTGTTATATGTTTGAAATTTAGAGATGGAAAAAAATTGTTTCGTGATAGCCATAACTTCAGTACATTCTATAATAATTTCAATGATTTTTTTTTTTTTTGAGAAATATATTTTGATATTTTATAGTAGCATTTACTGTTAATTAAATTTATATTTTAGTTTACTGATAGGCTTCCTTGAGTGTTGATTTAGGTTATTACTGTATGTATTTATGATGAGCAGAAAAATTTGTGTTAATCACCTGGACAGCTTTTGTTACGTGTGTGGAAAATTTACGCCAAAAGATCAGAGAAATAAGCTTACAAAGAAATTTTTTAATGATTACAAGCTTTTCTTTGGGTGTAAAGTTGGAGACCAGGATAAAATGTGGGCGCCACATGTTTGTTGCAAAAACTGCTACATAGCACTAACCCAATAGCTGAATGGTAAACGGAAAAGTGTGCCATTTGCAGTACCAATGATATGGCGCGAACCTACAAACCACTACACCGATTGTTATTTCTGTTTAACTAACATCACAGGTTTCTCTAAGAAGAAAAAATCCAAGATTGTTTATCTAGATTGCCCTTCAGCTTTAGAAACCAGTTGCTCATGCTGCTGAAAATATTCCAATTCCAGAACCTCCTTCATCTTTTGACAAAGATAGTTCAAGTGAAGAAAGTACTGCATCTACTTCAACTGAAGGCGTGCCGAATGATACAGCAGATCACTGTGATGAACCAGGATCTTCAAAACATGTTCCTCATTTATTAAGTCAACTTGAGTTAAATGATTTAGTTAGAGACTTGGGTTTAACAAGGTTGAAACAATGGAATCTTTTACTCGATGGTGTAAAATGCTTGTATTTTCGAAAATGACAATGAGTGTGTGAATCTGAGTGTGAAATGTTTTGATTAAAATCATAATTAACTGATCCCCCTGCATTTTCTTTTAGCCAGAGCCAGGAACTTCTCATCCCACCCTCCTCGTGTATTTATATATATATACGGTGGCCTTCAACACAGTTTCCGTCGAATTCACTTAAACTGGGACTGTAGTTAACGACACTTGCCCAAAGTACTGCGCTGTGAGACTGAGCCAAAAACCACGTGGTTACAAAGCACGATTTCAAAAGGATTCGAACTCAGATTTCAGAGAGTCAAAACAAATGCCGCGAAGCATTCTGTCCGAAGCTCTACTGACTCTGTAAGTTAAATACATGTATCGGAGTAAAAACTGTGAGCTTACAATGACATTTGAAATTAAGCTGATTACTACAACATTTTTTTGCGTTTGTTTAATCAATATTAATCCAAACTTTTCAGAATAGAGTGGTTTATAACGAACCTAAATCCTTGATTACCTGTTCTTGGCGTGGTATAGTTATTTTGTTTAAATATTTACGATTAAGATTATCTGAAGCAAGCATTTAAGGTAATAGCGCTTTGAATGAAGAAGAAAAATGAGAGAAGTTGCTACATTAGTGATTTGCCTGAGTCACGTAACCTTCATTAACTTTTATTCTTTTCCTAATGGAATTGTAATAGAAAAATCATGAAGAATAAGCAACGTTGATGAAGAAGCCTGAATCTAGACAAATTTCCTGGCAGTGATTTGATGGAGGTGAAAGTTAAGTTTATCGTAATGTAGGTTACAGAAGATAGCTAACAATTGTTTCTAACAAACAGAATGCCTGAACTTTGGGGAGTCAACAGATTACATGCCACCCCAACACACACACACACACATACATGCACGTAACTTTATCGAAGCTCAAAAAATGAAAGGGAAAGTTGACCTCATAACAAAAGTAGCCAGAAGAAACAATGGTTTCAAGTTTTGGCACAAGGGTAGCAATTTTTAAGGATCGGGTGTAAGTCGATTACAACGACCATAGTATTTGACTGTGTTTTATCGCTTTCGAAATGATAAAACACAAAGTTGACCTCGGCGAGATTGGAATCAGACCGTAAAGAACCAGACGAAATGCCTCTAAACATTTTGTGCGACGCGCTAACTATTTTGCCAACTCGCCACCTTGTCCAAAAGAGATACCATAGACATTGTGTAAGAATATTGTCTCATAGCCCCATTGATGTTGGCAGCCATTCCTCATGGCATTGTCAATATGTAATATTTCAAAGGCGGCGAGCTGGCAGAAACGTTAGCACGCCGGGCGAAATGCTTAGCGATATTTCGTCTGTCATTACGTTCTGAGTTCAAATTCCGCCGAGGTCGACTTTGCCTTTCATCCTTTCGGGGTTGATAAATTAAGTACCAGTTGCGTACTGGAGTCGATGTAATCGAATGGCCTCCTCCCCCCAAATTTCCAGCCTTATGCCTAGAATAGAAAAGGATATGTAATATTCCAGGTGTGAACAGTGTAGTTTCTCTCGTTACCTTAAAACTACAGAAGAACCGTTTGTTTTATATAATGGTCTTAAATTTTGGCACAAGGCCTGAAATTTTAGGGGAGGGAGTAAGTCGATTACAACGACCCCAGTGCTCAACTTGTACTTATTTTTCCGACCATGAAAGGTAAAAGATAAAGTCGATCCCGGCAGAATTTGAACTGCGAGCGTAAAGAGTCGGAAAAAATGCTGCAAAGTATTATTCCGGCGATCCAATAGTTCTCATTGCTGCGAATTTTAAATAGTATCATTTAAAGCTTTAGGAAACCCAATGCACGTCCTGAAAACAACATAACATTATTTTTTTGTATACAAAAATGATTAATAAAACAAGACAGGCCGTAGTTTTCAATACATTTTCCAAGTTATTTATTAAAACTTATTATGCGAAGTGCGCAAGTACTGTTTCGTTTGATCTGTACTACTACTACTACCACAAAAGACCTGAGAAAACTGAGAGCCATTGCTCCGTTTTGACATCAGAACCGCTTGACAGTAAGTTCTCGGCGAACCAATATTGATATGCGTCGACCGTCAAATGTAGTCATTATATTTCTTTTGTATTGCTAAGTCTTCAACATAATATGATTCCATTCCATTCTCCTACAAATCTAAGCAACATTGCAGGTGCGAGGAATGTGAACTATTACACAAAGCAATGCTGGATTGAGGAATGGAAACGCATTGCATAATTCATAAGAGATGAATTATTCATAAGTCTAATGGTTACTACTCTGGGAATTTCATTTCGATTCTATGTTAAAATTGATTTCACTGATGTCGCTAATTCTTTTTATTAAATCCCGAGCGCCAAAACCTCTTTGCGTGGTTTTGATCCATGTAAATTATTATTTGATGGATAAATGTACAGAAAGACATCCGAACTCACTAAGGTGGGATGAAAATATGGTTTCAATCACCGATTGAAACCATTTTGTTTTACATTGTTAAGAAATCTTGTGAGGATACAAAGAGCCTTCTACCTATTCAAAATGAGATAATTATTAGAGTGGTCGGTGGAGAGTTATATTTTGATTTCGTCGACGAGAGTTCCATTTCATCTGATCAACAGAACAGCTTGCTCGTGAAATTAACGTTCAAGTGGCTGACTACACCACAGACACGCATACCTTTAAGATAGTTCTCAGGGAGATATAGCATGAAACAGAGTATGACAAGGCTGGTCCATTTGAATTAAATGTACAACTTTTGCCAGCTGAGTGAACTGGAGCAACGTGAAATAAAGTGTCTTATTCAAGTATACAAAGCGCCGCCATGAATGGAACTCACGACCTTACAGCCGAATACCTTAACCACTAAGCCACGCTCCTTCACTCGATGGAGAGTAAGAACAAAAAAATTCTGGGCGTTATGTTTATGCCTTGCGATATTTTATTACGATTTTTTAATGTCCTGACTTCAAAGTCCACGGAAATCAAATGTGCCTTTACTGGTATCGTTTGCAAGATAAAACTATAAAAAGAATACCGGGAAATTGTTTCAGATAGAATTCTTCTTCAGTGTAAAGATAACAGAAAGGAAAGAAAGAGAGTAGAGGTTTACCTCCTCCATGTTTGATAAACTGATTACAACTAAGTTACTTAAACACTGAGGGTACAACGCTCGGCTGGCTTTCTTTTATTTTCTTCGTCATCTTTATTCTGTCCTGAATATTCGATACGTCCCCCCCCCCCACGGTAATTTTATTGTGTTTTCTTATCATTTATCGTTTATATTTTATTTGTTTCAATCATTAGACTGAGGCCAAGCTGGGGCACCACCTCAAACAATTTTTAGTCGAACAAATCGATCCAGTACTTATTTAAAAAAAGAACGTCAGTATCGGTCACTGTTGCCAAACCGCTAAGTTATAGGGACATAATCACATCAGCACCAGTTGTCAAGCGATGGTGACATAAGAACATATACTCACACACACAATATATGTGTGTGTGTGGTCTTTCAGTTTCCGTCTACCAAATTCATTCACAAGGTGTTGGTCAACTCGAGACTATGGTAGTAGACGCTTGCCCAAGGTGCCCCGCAGTAGGACTGGATCAGGAAGTAAGACTTTGGGAAGCAAACGTTTTGCCACACAGCCACGCTCGAGTCATTTTTATTTTTTTCTCAAATCATCCTTTATATTTCTCTTGTTCATGTTTTAGAGTTGTTTAGTTCTGAGAACTACGTATCACATGACTACATTGATCAGGAAATTATTAGGAGTGCTATCGCAAGAATTTTAAACACGCCAAAATTTTCGAAAATACAATTCCACATTCTCAGAAGTTCCTTTGACTGTTTATTCCCAATTACTTGCATACATGTGTGTTCGGTAACTCCAAAATAAATCCATTCGGCTTCGGACAATCACGCTCTATGGTTTACATACAAGGAAAGTCACTTAAACACTGTACAAACCTTTCAAGTCCTGCCTCAATCATCGTTAATTGTTGTACATTAGCAAACCATTGTAAGCTGATTCACCTATATTTAAATACAAATTAAATTCTCGCTCGTGGTAGAAATCAAATTAAATTTGTCACAAATCTTTACCGAATACCGAAATCTCTTAAGCCTAGCTTTGTCCACAATGCTTCCTAATGTACAATGCAATAGAAAGAAGCAAGCAGATGACTGACTTTTTCCGTAAATTGCTTTACAAACTAACATTTTTAGCCTTACTGTATGAAGGATATCATTTGTAGTAACCGAAACTATTTTTGACAAAGCTATGTTTTTCTCAAAACTGCTTTATTGAGTCGTGTATGTCTTTTCCTGGCATGCTTTGAGGCGAATCCTTTAAACTAAATCAACTCGCTATGATTAGAATTGCCCGGAAAATATTGTGTAATAAAAACTTGTCGAGCCGTTGACGTAATATTACTAATCTGATCAAGACAAATGGAAGAAGTTACAGATATTTTAATGCTTTTCCGAATTTGATTTTCTTTCTTTACATTCGGTTTTCATAACTGCCATCAGAAGTATTTCTGCTTATTGCTAACTTATTCATAAGCTTTATAATTACGTGTTGATCGTAGAAGTAATATAATAAAAACTCTTTCCAATTTTGGCACCACAGGGCCAACAAATTTGATGGGAGGGGTAATTAGATTACATCCATCCCAGTACTCTATTGTCACGTATTTTGTAGACCTGGAAAGGATGAAAGGGAAAGTCGACCTCAGAGGAATTTAAACTCAGAACGTAAAGATTATTATGTGTATGGAAGTACATGGTTTAGGGTTAGCGTGTTGGACTCATGAACGTAAAATTGTGAACCGAGAGATGTGTTGTCTTCTTGAGCAAAAAACTTCATTTTACGATGTTGCAGTCCACTCAGCTGGTAAAAAGTCATCTTGCGATGGACTGGCGTCCCATCCAGGGAGGAATATAAACGCCAGAGAAACTAGGAAACCGGATTTACATTCCTACTTTCGGAGTAATATAGACTATCCCACTATATATCCCACTATATATGTATGCATCTGTGTATGTATGTTTGTGTGTGTGTGTGTGTGTGTGTGTGTGTGTGTGGTTGGCAAGCAAGCTACTTACTACACAGCTACTCCTGCGCCTATGATGCCATTATTTTTAAAATCAGAAAATAAATAGGAAGCAATTGAAAACAAAATGGAAACTAAAATGATTCACTTGAGAGATTATGTTGGCCTACGAGAGGACAATAATGAGTCGTTAATTCGGTAATTTGTAAGCGACTTTCATGAATGAGTTTTTTAATGAAATGCCATTATCAGATGTCACTGAAAAACAGAACTTTCTAAAATGTAATATCTTTTTATCACTTCTTTCCTTTACTTGTTTCATTCGTTGAACTACGGCCATGCTGGGGCACTGCCTTGGAAGGTTAAGTCGAACATATTGACCCCAGTACTTATTTTTTTATTTTTTTAAAGTCTGGTACTTATTGAATTGGTCACTTTTGCCGAACCGCTAATTTACGTGAAGGCAAATAGACTGTCACCGGTTGTCAAACGTTGAAAGAACAAACACACACACATATACGGGCTTCCACACAGTTTCCACTTAACAAATTCGCTCAAAGGATATTGGTTGACCTAGGGTTACAGAAGAAGACACTTGCCAAATATGCTGCGCAGTGAGACTGAACCCGTGATCAACGTTTGGCAGAACGGGGTTCTTAACCACACAGCCATACCTGCACCTACAAATTTTTTGTCAGCGAGCTCTTTAAGCCTTGATATTACAGAGTGATTTTGTTTCTTAAGAATCCATCGGATATCATCAAAAACATGTGATATGTCACCGCTGATATGCGTGTCAGATTCGCCATCACTGACCTGTTGCGTAAGAAGGATGTAATGACCATAGATAGAATGGCAATGGAATGGAGAAACTTGCCCTCAGATTCCCGAACTTTCACCAGACCAGATTGCCTCTGTCTTATTCTCACTCTCTCTCTCTCTCTCTCTCTCTCTCTCTCTATTTATCTATCTATCTCTCTACCTATCTGTCTGTCGATCTATCTATCTATCTATATATATATATATATATATATATATATATATATATATATATATATATATATATATATATATATATATATATATATAACGAGTCGGTTACTTCACACTGTAACTAGGGCCTCTGTACCAAAAATAGAGAAGGATTGAACAAGGAACTAGCTACTTCTCTCCATGGAAAAGCTGATAAGCTACTGGAAGCATTGTCTCAGCCAATAAAGTTTTATCGATGATTGAATCACTCTCATGTACGGTTTTCTTTCGATCTTTGGGCATAATATAGTAAATAACTATGTTATACAAACTGAAAATAACAAATAATCCTTAGTAATCCGAAATAATTGGAAATGGCAACTGCAAGACTTCGCTTATTTATTTATTTAATTATTTATTTATTTGTTGCGGTATTTCATGTTTTATTTAACTCTACGTATGATTTCGAATATAACAATAGGCAATACCCTTCCACGGGGAAAGACTAAAAAATGTCCGCATAACATGTTTACAAATAACGTGGTTTTCTTTTTAAATTATTTTATTTTCAGAGAGTTATTAATGGAGGCTTCTGAAAGGCACATAGCCTAATGGTTAACGTGTTCCTTTCAAGATCAAAAGGTTGTTGGTCCGCTTCTTAGGCAGGATGGAGAGTTGTCGCCCTGAGCAAGGCACTATTTTGCGTTACATCACTCTGAAAGTAGTACCAATTGGGTGTTAGTGCAGCTACTATAGACTGTATGTTTAGCAGGAACAAGGGTGGGAGAGCGGAGGCTATCTCTGTTTGCTCACGACTAAATAGACACTCAAAATAATAAATAAAAACTACAAGGTCATGCTCGTTTGTGAGTGACGGCCATAATTTTTGTTTAAATGGCTTCATTATCCAATATGTTTTAATTAAGACAACATCTCCTTTTCGATCCGTTGCTTCTTATTGAGAAGTCACAACTCCTGTACTACGGGCATGAGATTACAGTGTCGCAGGAGTGAAACGCCTGACGGATTCTACAAGCCGAAATAAACGGCAGGAAACCTAGGGGCAAGCCAAAAACGAGATGGTTGAATAATAGCCATAGCCTTAATGGTTACACATGGGAGACCAACAAGAAAGTATAATGACGGTTGCTTCTGATAAGGCCCTATGCAGGAGGTGCTTGTACACCCACGATCCTCTTAGCAATAGTGGACGAAGAAGACTGGCTGGATAGCTGGATGGCTGGCTGGCTGGATTAAGACCGTTGGATGTGACCTAGGGGAAATTTAGTGATTATTTCTTGCAAGCCATGCGACTACGTAAAGGCTCCTCTTTTGGTCCGACATATACCAGACCTAATTGTGTGTTGGTGTAATTTAAAGCAAGAATTGGTGTGTATTTTAGTTGTAATAGAAAAAATTTTAAGGAAGAATAAGAAAAATGAAGAAAATGTTTTTGTCTTTCGTTTTTCCATTAATAAAAGCTAATACATGATATACATATGGCATCAGAAGTATTACAAGTTAATACAAGCACAAATATATTGTGTAGTTGCATGTTCCAGATACATTTAAAAATACAACAAAAATGACGGCAAACGTGAAGAGATGAGCAGAAATGGCTTTAGTAATAGAGTCAGTACCCAGAGGTGAGAATATGTTTACGAAAACATTGCGTGTGTAGGTACGCACGCATGAAGACTCACACACACAAATACGATCCCATACGCACACCAACACAACCACACACGCACACAGACAGAGAAAATATAGATCTGTGATTATATGTGCACGTGTATATTTTCAAATTTCTATTGAAGGGTTTCATGTTTTACGGTCTCTGTAATTAATTTTGTGTGAAGTTCTTTTATTACTTTAACTCTTCTGTTCATGTTGTTTCTGTTGGTAACTGCAAGTAAGTTTATTATTATGTCGGCCATCATTATTAAGCGGTTGTCGTCAGAGCAGCCGGTGCCGGCCATGGTTTTGTAGCTGGATAGCTTTAATGTACAGCGGCGTCTAATCGGTGATTCAATTAAGTTGCCATCTATTGAAACTGTTTCAAATTACAAGCTCGGGTCTTCAAGGGTGGACTATCAATCCTGTATATACGGACCCTCTTGCTACTGCGGCGGCAACTTGAAATACTGAAGGAAATCTTAGAAAATTAAGACTTGGTGAAGCCGTATCTGCATTTGAGATAACATCACGGTAAAGGTTTTGGACACCGAGGAACTTGAGGTGGTCAGCATCGTTCTAAAGACATATGGAATGGTAACCTAAACAAGTCAGTGGCCTTGTAACTCGGCAATTGAAGAAGCAACCCCTTGAAATTCAACAGTGCCATAAAACATTGGATCAGTGGTCAACTGTTGCATTGGACCTGGTTTTGGTCCGCACCTCAGGGTGGATAGAGACTGGGACAAGATTACGAAAAAGTATCCAGAAATGGAATTTTTTGGAAGCAAATTTTGACAGGTGGAGTAAAAGAGTCGAATGGATGCAATGTTTCTTTTACTCAGCGCCCAACAGTCGTCTTTTACCACATTTTCCGTTTTATTATATCATCTGTTTTTTTATTTGTGTGTGTGTGTGTGTGTGTGTGTGTGTGTGTGTGTGTGTGTGTGCAGGTGCGTGCTGACTGCAGTTGCTTTGCAGATGGTTAATACCTTGTCTATGTTTCTGCAAATTCTACATTTATGCTGTCTGATTGAGTGGTATCAACTGTCTCTTTATCAAATTCGTTCTAACAGCTTGTTTCTGAGCGGCTATATTTAGTGATTCAGTCGCTCTTTTCAGGTTTCCATCTCTCTGTTATAAGCAGTGTTCAACACTTCCATCTTTCTCGTTTGTTTCTCTATTTTTCGTACGAAATATCTATAGTTCTTTTTTTCTATTTCTAACTGTGTTCTGTGATTCTTCTTGTTATTTTTGAAATTTTTCACTGATTCAATAATTTCTTCGATATTTCTAGTATTTCCCCCCACCCCAATCCTCTTATCACAACACACAACACACTTTTCTCAAAACCCCAAATTGCAGCATTTCTGGTGTCTTCTGCATTCAACAAACCTCCTCTTTTCTTGTTAAATACAATCCGATTACATTTCGTTTACAGCGGTATACGTTATGCATAGCGAGCAACTTCCTAGTTCTATCCATTTCATGTTGATCTTTGTCCACTTTAAAAAGGAGAGCAGAATACCAAAATACTGCCACGGCTCAAACACTGATTACTTTTACCTCCATTTAGTTTCGTATTAAGCAACACTTTCCAACACTTCTCTCTTATAACCATAGAAGAAAATTCCTCCCATTTTCTTCTCAATCATTTTATCATTCTACATCATTCCTATGTCTCTGCATCCCTCATTCCTGGTCAATGATCTGAAGATAGCATATATTTAGTTTTGCACATAGTATTGTCCTAGAGAATGTTTAAGAAAAGATGAGAAAATCATGAATTTGTTTTAAAATTTTGAGATTACTTAGACAGTATTTTACGTAGGATATGGGCTATTAGCTCTCTTTTGGGCATTTGCTATTGAGAGGTTTTTCTTGCCATTTATCAGTAAGAATATCTAAGGCACAGTTTTAGTACAGTTTTTCATACGCTTAGCTTTTTCTGTGTTTGTTTCTAGTACATCTAATTCTGGAATTTGTTGTATTTGGAATCCACTTCCATATTCCTTTTGCCTGTTTCGTTAGGATATGATGCTTTCTTGTTTCCATGTTTTGAGACAAATTTTAACATCCAGTCATCAGAGTTTTTCAGGTAGGTGTCTAGGCCAATTGTGGCATTCTTCATTGTTAATTCTAGTTGCAAAAGTCCACAAACACCCTCTTTTCTTGGCAGGTAAAATTGTTCTATATCTGCCTTAGGGTGGTGCATTCTATGCATTGTCAACAATTTTTGTATTTTTCTGTCAAGATTACATATTTCAGTAATTGACCAGTTAATGATATTGAAACCGTGAGTTACAACTGGTATGGTTAAAATACTGATCGCTTCGATCCTGTTTCTCGCATTCAGCTCTGTTTTGTGTATTATCATTACTATTATTCCGCCGAGCTCGACTTTAATCCTTTCGAGGTCGATGAAATATGTACCAGCTGTGTACTGGTGTTGATGTAACCGATTTACCCGCTCTCCAAAAATTTCAGACATTGTGCCTATGATAGAAAGTGTTATTATCATTACTATTGAGGTAGTAGAGTATCAGAAATATCCTCTATCGGATTATTTAGCAGTATTTAGATTCATTTCTCTGCGTTCTGGAGCGCGAAGAACGTCAACCTCAAATTAACCTTTTGTATGTTCAGGGTTAGTAAAATAAGTTAATAATCACAATATAAAAGTATACTTAATCGATTGAATATGGCCTTGTGTTTAAATTATAAAATCATTAGTATTATTTTCATTGTAATCTTAAAATTTATGGTTGGCACAGGATATTACATTAGTTGTGATTTTTGGCGTAAAACTAATAACGACGTATCCAGCTGAATTGAGTATAATTCAGTTTTGATCGTAGTGGCTTAAACAAGCAGAAATGCTAGCCGACATCATCACAGTTAATATAAAATTCAATAGTCATTGCCACACATTTATGAACGAATATAATCAAATATTTTCAAAGCACCAGCTTCTCCACACAATAAGCTGTTTTCCCAAGTGAAGAATCATTCACCTATTCTGTGCTGCTAAATTTCTATAAGTTGCAACCAATCACATTATGAGTAGCTTTATAATTCAAAATATGTTTATATTAGTTTATTAAACTCTCTTTCCTCATTTTCTTTTTTCTTTTTCTGCTTTAGAACTGCAACAGCTGTGCAGACTAGGCAGCGATTTCTTGATTTTCAAATTACTACTTCACTTTTGCAAGCTCTTAAACACTTCGGTTTAGCTTGTGTTAAGACCTACTACAGAATTAAAATCTAATAAATTTTGATTGGATTTTATAGAATATGTATGTTTAATATGCAAGACTGATTTGAAAGTGTTATGCTAGAAAGGTCTTTAGCTATAGGATGAAGTCTATAATGGTTGTATATTAACTCTGTTGTTACAGCTCTATCATTACGCAGTTTGTATATCATATCTATCTTGCAAAAACATACGTTTGAGTCAACGGCCGGGCACTGACACCTGAATGCGGAATGCGGTTGCGCAACATGACACTAGAGTACAACGAAAGTAAATAAATACTTAGAACATAAGCACACTTGAGAAGTTCTATTCTTTTACTGGTTTAAGTCATCCAACTATGGCTACGGTGGAGCACTGTCATTTGTTTATATATTTCATTGAGGCCATACTACTATCTTATAAACATGTTCTGTTTTAGCATTTATTCCGTTTGATTCGAGGTCTGATCGTTTTAACCACCAAGGTATTACTTCAGCCAACCTCTCGTTTTGTCTGACACCGTTAACTGAGTCCTGAAATAGGGCCCCGAAGGCAGTTTCTTACCATATATATATATATATGAGTGAATGTGGTGTGTGTTTGACTTTGTCTCTGTGCTGTCCCCCGATATCTCTTGACAACCGGTGTTGGAGTTTTTACATCCCCATAATGTAGCAGTTCGACAACTAATAGAACATGTACCAAACTTTAAAAATAAATAAGTACTTGGGTTCGATCTGTTCAGTTAAAACCCTTCAAGGCGGTGCTTGCCCCAACATGGCCGTAGTCCAATGACTGAGACAAGTAAAAATTCTAAAAAGTAACGATAATACTATTAACGCTTGCAATGTGATCAGAACTGAAATAGTCAGATGCGTTGCCACTCCATTATTTTTTATCTCACTGTACTAATTATAATTCTACAAGTAAATTGGTGTTCAATCATAATCTAAGAACACCCTCGACGAAAAAACATTGTCATATTAGATTAGATTATTTTTGATAAACTTAAAACAGCAACCTATTATTTTGGTTTGATAGGACTTCATAATTTGCTCAGATTGTTGGTGTAGGCGTTTCGATCGAATTTCTTAAATCACAATTATTATTGTGAAATATTTCTTTCTTAAAATAATATGTTTTAGCTACTCTCCTCCGGTGTTTGTTGTCGTCTCTTGTTTAATTTATTTTAAAGCTTTCTAATGTTTAGCAGTGATGTCGCGTAGCCTAGTGGTTATGGATATCGATGTACAATTATAAGTTCATGGTTTCGTTTCCGCAACCGGATGGTGCGTTGTGTCTTTCAGCAAAACAACTCGTTTCCGGTTGCTCTACTCAGCTGAAAACGAGTACCGACCGCATGCTAGTGTAGCTCTGTCTGTTTCTATCTATCTATCTACTTTATCTGTACCTATTCTTCTACTTCCTCCCTCTGTTTCTCTCTCTTCCCTTTACACCGGCATGGTCACATGCTTCCGGTCAATAATCCTTTCCTTCCTTGGCTTTCGCCAGGCAACGCACGCACCACTTTGTCCCTCTCGGGTCCGTGCCTCATCGCGTTCTTACACACATAATTTTTCTCGTCTGGCCGTAAAGCCTTTTCTGTTTGTTTTCCTGTCTTGTTTTTTGTCCGCCACTACATTCCTCCATGGCTAGATTTAATTTGCGTATACAAATTTAATCTGCGATCCATGGGACGAGCCGTTTTAGCGATGCGTCCTGCCCAAGCTCGTCGAAACGCCGGTGTTAAAACGTGGGTGGCTGATGAAGGAGATGTTCTCTATGTGGCTTGTGTGTTCTCGTCTACGTTTGTTTGCAATGTCCTGTACCCAGATATGCACCTATACATACAGGTGGATGTCGGTATGCACATACCTGTACGTATATATGCATATACTCATTTACTATTTGTTTATATATATATATATATATATATATATGTATGTATGTATGTACGTATGTATGTATATTTAGTCGAAAGACATCTGTTGTTATTGTCCTGTTATTATTTTAATTTTATTGTATTTTTCTAGCATTGTTCGTTTTTTTCCGTCCTTGTTTTTGTATACATTCGCTGCTTTCTTCCAAGGAATCTAATGCTTTTAGCTTGGGGCTGGCAAGATTAGAGCAATATCGAGAATAACCAGCCGAAATCTGGATCTCGACTGAGGAAAGAAAACTCCGAATGGCCTGTCCTTGTTTTCTTCGTCTATCTGGATGTTTTGTGTTCTTGTCCCATTTTTGTATTATATATATATGTATATATATATATATATATATATATATATATACATATATCACTCTCTTTCCCCCACTCCAATTGTTAAAGGCATTCCAACTGTGACAGTTGTATTATTTATAGACAGTTTACGACTAAATAAATTATTTAATATATCCGTCTTTTTTCAACTTGCCAAAATATATCTTGAAGGAGATTTAAATGCTATTTCTAGAAGCTGGACAGACTACGTACGCATTCCCCGTAGTTAAGATATATCATATAAGAATCGTTATTTGCACTAGAGAGATCTGAAAGTATGACTTGCATATTTATTCTTGATACATTCTGGCAAATTCAATTCTTTTTTTAATGATATTGTGTTCATCGCGCACGCGGCTCATTGCGATACCGGTGTTTCGACATATTTTCTCTCGTCAGGTAGAAGTACTCCGACCTTCGGGCCTGAACAAGCCACTAAAGCTCTTTCCTGGAAACGTCGAATCCTCAACGTTTAGCTCAACGCTAACGAAGGGCTTAAAGGACCATTTACGCTTGCTTATGACTACACAGTAACTTAAAACAATTGGCGGAAGCACGATGTTCATGCTACCTGGTCATATTTGTTTGCGACTACTAGCTATGGTTTTACTGTTTAGCAACATTATAGAGTACTTTATAGTAAAGCAAACAAAATATTCAGAGAATAAATAACAAATCTCTTTAAATAGGATAGAAAGATACTATAAAATAAATTCTTGGTAGTTTTACTTTACTTTCCTGATAGCGCCTGTTCTAATTAATTGCAAACACCATTGTAAAACTGATACATAAATAAATATCTAAACAAAATATCTGTTTTGAAAGAATGATATAATGACACGTTAACAAGAATTTATCGCTTTCTCTTAATCTGTTTTTCAAACATTTAATCTAAATACTAGTTTTGAGATTGTCCTTTATAATATAGCATAAAATTGCAAAGAATTAGATGTTATATAGTGCACTGAGATGACATTATAGCTAAACCTATCGACAATTATTTTACATGAACAACAACAACAACAACGACAGGAACAACAGCAACAATAATAATAATAATAATAATAATAATAATAATAATAATAATAATAATAATAATAATAATAATAATGTCATATCATATCTACACGGTACGAGACAACATTCAAAGTTATCGATTAATCATTTCGTAAGTGTAGTAGAAAAACTTAATTTTAATTTCCTAAGCCATTATTTTCCCTGTGTGGATTCCACGGCGTTCTCTTTCTTTCGTGAACACGTTGCCAATTAGAAAGTATTTCATGCGTCTTTTACCTTCTACTTGTTTCAGTCATTTGACTGCGGCCATGCTGGGGCAATACCTTGAAGAATTTTTAGTCAAATGAATCGACCACAGTACTTTTTTTTTTGTTTTGTTTTGTTAATGCTGGTACTTATTCTCTCAGTCTCTTTTTGCTGAACCGATAAGTTACGGGGACGTAAATACACCAACACCGGTCGTCCAGCTGTGAGGTGGTCGACCAACACAGGCACAAAGACAAGCATACATACATGTGTGTGTGTGTGTGTGTGTGTGTGTGTGTGTGTGTGTGTGTGTGTGTGTGAAGGCGCGTGGCTTAGTGGTTCGGGCATTCAGCTCGTGATCATTATGTCGTGAGTTCAATTCCCGGTGACGCGTTGTGTCCTTGAGCTAGAAATTTTATTTCAAGTTGCTCCAGTCCACTCAGCTGACAAAAGCGAGTAGTACCTGTATTTCAAAGGTCCAGCCTTGTTACACTCTGTGTCATGCTAAATCTCCCCGAGAACTACGTTAAGGGTAAACGTGTCTGTGGATTGCTCAGCCACTTGCACGTTAATTCCACATGCAAGCTATTCCGTTCATCGTATCAGCTAGCACCCTCGTCACCGTAACCGACGGAGTACCTCTCTCTCTATATATATATATAATGAGTTTCAGTTTCTATCTACACACGGCTTTGGTCGGCTCGAGGCTATAGTAGAAGGCACTTGCTCAAGGTACTACGCAGTGTCACTGACCTCATAACCATGTGGTTGGGAAGCAAACTTCTTACTACACAGCCACGCCTGTCGCTTTTGTTATTTTCTAGTCTTTGAGAGCTTCTCATCAATTAACAAACGACACAAAGATTAACTGATGTTGATAGGTTTCAGCTAAGTAGTTGACGTTATCCACTGTTTGTTGTGAGAATACTCTCTTTTAAGATGAGATGAAGAGCCCAGACACGTTGGTTTGGATGTTAAATATTAAACAAACTTCATGAATACATTTAGCAAATGAAGTAACCACTTAAAAGAGCACTCGCTAGCCAGAGATACTGAAGCGTAAATATTTCGTCTTTTGCTGCAGGTTAGTGCACCCACGTCCTGAATCCAAATTCGGTATGTTTTATTCCGTCGAAATTGCCAAGGTACATCAGTCTGAGGAATGATGATCGTATCCTGTAGTCTGAGAAAGACGGTTCTGCATTTTCTTGCTGGACAACCTGTACAAATGATTTGTTTATAGTTATGTTTGTCCTACCATTAGTTTATTCTCACCGTATCACAGTCAGAAGTCGAAGTGATCACAGAACAACACGAGTCGAAGTGTTTTGCTCAAAAATACAGCACAACGCAAAAACTGAAACCATGATCTCGCGATCGTGTCTGCAACGACCTAACCTCTAGGCTATGCGCCCCCTATCGGATAAATACTCAACCACACACACGTTATGCGAAGGTACGTTATGTAGTTGTTAGAGTATTGAACTCATGATCGTAGGATTGTGGTTTCGATTCCCAGACCGAAGAGTGCGTTGTGTTCGTGACTAAAATGCGCTGCATTTCACATCGCTCCAGTCCTCTCAGCTGTTAATTTCTCCCAGCAATAATGACGGGTCGATGTCCTGTCCAATGGAATTGTTGTAACCTCAGTCATTTATACGCGGTAGAAACCGGTTTAATCTCTGACCTTAGTTGACTTAGGGCTCATAAAAGAACTAAGATAAGAAACTACATGTTATTTCAGAAGCTAGTAATGCAGCTAAACTAAAGATAACCATCCATCCATCAGTCCATCCACATAAACATTTCTCGGCTCAGTGAGGATCTAGCATGATGCAATAATCCTGTTGACTTTGGCAGAAGGACTGACACATATATGACAGCTATTAATGCGACAGGACGAATTTTCTAGTTGTAAGAAATACGTCATCAAATTTCTCAACACCTGCTAAGTCATTTGCACATAAAAATACAGTTAATAATCCTAATCAATATTGTTAGAAAAAATGGAATTATTGTGATATGAATTATCCGCCTCACTATATTTAATTCTATGCATCGATGTACAGATTTATGTTTCAGCCTGCTTTTCATCTCGACGAAATGGATACGTAAAAAATAAAACTATCAAATCTGATCACTGAGATTTGGAACTGGATTTCAAAGTGTTCAGGCAACATTGGATATTTTCATTCATGTATAATGTCAACTTTTCCTTCCATACCCTTTTTGATTTTCATAAGCGTTTAATAACACACAATGTGTGTGATTCGTGCACGTAACACTGGCGAATCCGCCTTTGTCATTGGTGGGTTAATGTAAATCTAACATTGCTAACTTCAGAAATGTGTGAATGGAAGGATAGATGGACGGATGGAGTGAGAGGGAGGGAGGGAGAGAGGGAGGGAGGAAGGAAGGAAGGAAGGAAGGAAGGGAGGGGGGAAGAAGGAAGGAATGAAGGAAGGAAGGAATGGAGGGAACGAGGGAAACAAGGAAAAAGAAAAGGGGCAGAGGGACGAAGGGAGTGAGAGAAGGAAGGAAGCAGAAAGTGAGATAGAAAGGAGGAAAGAGAGAAGGAGGAGGGGAAGAAGGGGAAAAAGGGGAAGAAGAGGGAGGAGGGATAGATGGAGGAAGAGCGAGAGGGAAAGAGGAGGATAGGGAATGGATAAGAGAAGACAGCGGGGATGGAGGGATGGATGAATGACTGGTTCTCCGTCGATCGGCGATGATGATTCAGTTGGTCGGTCAACTAAATTACTAGCACCTGAAATAAAGTGAAAGTGGTTGAGTATTCCACTGACATGTTTACTCTAAACGAAAATTATAAAGCAAAGAATTACCAATTTTACTTTGAATGTATGAATTGAAGACCATCAGCTCAAGATGCCTGGCAGTGAGATTGAACCCGATAACTAACGGCTTCGAAGCGTACTTCATAATCAATCGAACCATATTTCGGCAACTGAGAAGTGTATATATTTCGCAAACTCCTCCCAGCATGCTAAGCCTCTATTTCTGTTCTGATGATTTAAAGGTGTAGTCAGCATAGGCTCAAGAACAAGGGGTCAGGGGCTGCGAACCCAGCCCCTAACCTTTTTTTTTTTTTTTTTTTTGGTGGATGGAAAGCTTCATCACCAAAACGAACAAGCGTAGAAACATTTGTGGACTGATTTGAAACATTACTTTTCCATTATTTGACTTATCCCATTTGATTGATGTAGACGTATAATGGTGGAGGCGCAATGGCCCAGTGGTTAGGGAAGCGGACTCGCGGTCGGAAGATCGTGGTTTCGATTCCCAGACTGGGTGTTGTGTGTGTTTACTGAGCGAAAACACCTAAAGCTCCACGAGGCTCTGGCAGGTGGGAGTGGCGACCCCTGCTGTACTCTTTCGCTCCAACTTTCTCTCATTCTTTCTTCCTGTTTCTTGAGTAAAGCTGCAATGGACTGGCGTCCCGTCCAGCTTGGGGGAATACATACGCCATAGAAACCGGGAAACCGGGCCCATGAGCCTGGCCAGGTTTTAAAAGGGCGCATCATAAATAATAGAAATATAATAATAATTACTATCATTATATATGTGTTTGTTTTGATATTAAGACTGAAAAAAATCGACCTTATTTGTAAAGAGAATCTGGACCTGTACTTGACCCCTAAGCACAGTTCTCTCTCGTGCTTATGGTGTCCAGCGTTGTTTCGTCCTCCAAACGGACATCCACTCTTAGGACGTAAAAGTTACCAACTGAAAAAGTCGTCACTCCTGCAATTCACCATGGAGTTTTGTGACGTAAAGATCTTGACACTAGTAATCAAAAATATAAAATGTTTAAAAATAAAAATTTTTTTAAAAATAAGAAATAAGTGGAAATTTTACCGGTGAGTGTGTTAAATTTTAAGGCACAATAAGAAAATGACTCTCCTCAGACACAACAGAATATGCTTCAACACACAAAATCACATAAATAAATCTTGCAAACTAAATCCAAAAACGAAATAAAAGGTTTGAATTAAAACTTAAATGTTATTCGACAGTAGCCATAGATCCATTTTGTCTGCCAACTTTCCTGGAGTGGTGTAGAGTTAGACTCCACAAATACCTCCTCTGGAGAAGCCTTTTGGAAGCGGAGGCGGCGGCGGCGGCGGTGGCGGCGGCGGTGGAGGCGGCGGCGGCGGCGGCGGTGGCGGCGGCGGTGGAGGCGGCGGTGGAGGCGGCGGTGGAGGCGGCGGCGGAGGTGGTGGAGACGGCGGCGGTGGCGGCGGCGGTGGAGGCGGCGGCGGAGGTGGTGGAGACGGCGGCGGTGGAGGCGGCGGCGGTGGAGGCGGCGGTGGTGGAGGCGGCGGTGGCGGAGGCGGCGGCGGAGGCGGAGGCGGAGGCGGAGGCGGAGGCGGCGGCGGAGGCGGAGGCGGCGGCGGAGGCGGAGGCGGCGGCGGAGGCGGCGGCGGCGGAGGCGGAGGCGGCGGCGGAGGCGGCGGCGGAGGCGGCGGCGGAGGCGGCGGCGGAGGCGGAGGCGGCGGCGGCGGTGGTGGAGGCGGTGGTGGAGGCGGAGGTGGTGGGGGCCGAAGCGGAGGCGATTGTGGCGGCGGGAATGGAACAGTCGGATAGCTCCGGAATAGACCATGGTTGAGCAGAACTATAAACAAAAGAAATTCTCAAACTGAACAGCTCGCCTTCTTGCATATCGGTGGCTATATAGACAGATGTGTCCTTCATTTTCGCAAGACAGTGTGGTGCAAATTGTGAAGTCTTCATCGCGATTTCTAACAGACCAAAAGAACTTGATCGACAGGTAAAGCGATTGAACAAATCTTTAAAAAAAAAGCTATTCATTAAACCGCTTTGTTTTCAATAAGTTTTCCATGACAGTTTTAAATAGGATAGATTAATCTTGAGAAGTCTGTGAAAGTTTGGGAAGCAAAAATATTTTCAGAAATACACACATTTTATAAAGAAAAAACTTACACACATATATATTAATAGACAGACGTTCCAAACCATATACAAACATTACAGAAACACGCTCATACATACGTAGGTGTGTACATATATGTGTACATACACCTACACACACACAAATATACATATATTAATGTATGTATATATGTGTAAATACAAATTTGCGCTATTTATGATTATACTATATGTTATATATATATATATATATGTGTGTGTGTGTGTGTGTGTGTGTGTGTGTATGTTTTAATTATATATGTATGCATATAAGCACACACATATATGAAGGCATGTACAAACGTATGCGTATATATGTGCATATGTTCATATGAATATATATATATATAAGTATACGTACATGGTGTATATATGTAAGTATGTATTTGTATATATATATATATATATATATATATATAGCAAAATATATGCATTTATATATACATGTATGTATGTATGTATGTATGTATGTATGCATGCATGTATGTAAAAATTTCATTAATGACCACGTGAGCATACAAAAACACACGTTAATAGGTTTCTAGTTGCTGGGCATAGGCTGTATGTTTATCCTAAATTGATTAAAAATAAATCTGTCAGACTAATTACATTTAATCTACATTTACGTGGTAAAGTTAGACGTGGAACTAAATTAACTGATCGACAATATTTACATTATAATTGTATCTGAAACATCGATGTCTAAGCAGAGGAAACATACAATGAGGTGTTTTATCATACATACATGCATACTTAAACATACATATATACATACATACATACATATATATATATACATATATATATATATATATATATATATATATATATATATATATATATATATATATATATATATATATATATATATATGTACATAAATACATACACGCGCGCACATATTTTCATTTAATATATAGTATATAAGTATTATATATGCATTCGTTTACATATGCTAATATTCAAATAGATACATACCTATACATATACCGTATATCTATATATATATATATACATATATATATATATACATATATATACATATATACATATATATATATATATATATATATATATATATATATATATATATATTTATATATATATATATATATATATTATATATACATATATATGTGTATATGTATTCCTATGTTTATTCATATTTATATTATATATATATTGTGTGTGTGTGTGTGTGTGTGTGTGTGTGTGTGTGTGTGTGTGTGTGTGTGTGTGTGTGATATGTGCGTATGTTATATTTGGTGATCGGAAAAATTTTTAGTTTGTATTAGAGGAAAAGAAAACACAACAACCCATCCAAAAATAAATGTATTTTTAAAATATCAAAATATATCAATTAGACAATTGCTCGGAGATAACAGTTTACCCAACGTAACCGTCCTTAGCTTCCACTGTGGAGTCAGGGAGCTCCCCGACCTGGCGCAAACGTTCCTCACTGTGACCCGGGGATGATCTTGGCCACCAGCTCGGCCTTCGAGTTGCAAGCAGAATGGGTGGTGTTACTCTCAACTGCAACCCACACATAGTAATCCATGAGATTACTATCGGGATACTAGAAATTAGGGCTGGTGAAGTTGAAGAAATTCTCTGACAACTACTTCTGACTCTTTCTAGAGGTATGGCAATGATTCGAGTTCTGCAACCACGCATATGGTCTTGCAGCAGCAACCCTCTCCGCCTAGGAATTGACTACAGTCTCTAATGGCTTCACATAGCTCTCTTAATTGAGGATAAAGTCCGGTTCAAAGATATGATGATATATACTCCGCCGTGCAGACGCAGTCAGATCTCCTGCTGTGTCCCTTTTTGCTGAACACGGCTTCGTAGTCTCCGCTACAGCTGTCCTGTTTCACAGTCTTTTCAGTGTTCACAGAACATTGAGCAGCAGTCATGATGTCGACATTTTGATACCCGGCGCGAATCATCATGGTACAAGTAACTCTTTTCCAATTTTTAAATGGCTTCCTACCCTATACATCAGGATCGGAAGCCATCTGAAATTGGGAAAAAGTTACCTGTGTCATGTATTCCAGCCCTCCATGTCAGCTAACGTTTTCTTAATTACAACTTTAATCTTTATGCTCTCCAACGCCACGGACTATTCACCAATATATCAAGGTGTTCCTGAAAAAAAAAGGAAAGACATAAACGATACTCAAATTTAACCCGAACAACCTGTATAGGCAGATACACATACATACACAACTGAGTAAGCATAAAACTCCAACCCTTAAGTCATTTATGTCATTTCACAGAACTTTATTAAGTTCTATTTTTCCTGTTAGTTCCCACTCATGCACATACATACATACATACATACATCACACATATATGCAAATATTTCCACATTTATACGCATACGTATATAAAATATATACATATATGCTTACACATATATACATATGCACATATATATATATATATATATATATATATATATATATATATATATATATACGTCTGTGTGTGTGTACGTGTGTGTGTATGTATACATATATATATATGTATGGATGGATATATATATATATATATATATATATATATATGTATGGATGTATATATATGTATGTATACATGTATCATATTTTGTGGGAGTGGGGATTATTTCCAGAGATTTAATGTGCATTTTTATGTATTCAACTGATATTAATATTTCCATGGAAAGCCATAAAACTCTAATAAGATAGACGCAATTAAATGTGTATGTTTGCTAACTAGGATATTTTATATAAAATCAGGAGTTATCTTTGTGTATTTAACCTTCAGTTTGAATCGCACACAATGAACAAAACCTCGTGGCAACAGCAAAACTTGATAGGGTGTAATAAATTTCCCGAAACTTATATTATACTTGTTAAGGTTTATCTCTACAGATTTTATATGGAAATTATAACCACAACTGATTTTGTTACGACGTTTTGTATCCGAGACGCCTCATATAAACAACGATGAGATCTAAGATGAAAATTGTGTAATGGGCGTATATGCCATATTTCAGGAGTTTTGCTCTTTCATCATCACCTATCTATCCCATTAACCATCCACGAACTCACTGCTTAAATAACCACTAATTATAGCGATGTAACGTTATTGCATAGACCAGATTTACATATTAAACACATTCCTGAGAGCTGGTACTTAAATACATGGGAGACCATGTTTGTATAACGAAATACGGTGTCTCTTCAGGTCATTAATATTTATATAGTACCTTGCCTATCTTATGCATATATATATATATATACACTCTACTGTTACCGGTACAACATTCAGAACTTTCGGTCTCAAAGCCGTTCTGGATTGCTGATTTTTTCCGAAACAACGGTAGTCACCTTAGCAACACTGTCTAAATTAAATAAATATTAAATTTACCCTAGGAATTAAATGTAATACAGTAACGTGTACATTAGTATAACTGATACGAGTTTATTTATACAATGCTGTGCATGGTACTAACCTTTGCAAGATACCAGAAAACTACTCTGGCAGCCACTAGAATTTGAAGCCCCTACTCGTAAATTAGTGCTGGTTATAAGAAATTCCGGATCAAAACTGTCTGGAAAGTCGGTTTTCTACCTTTATTGTCTTTGGTCATTGGATTGAGGCCATGCTGGGGCACCACCTTAAATGCATTACACTTTTGAACCGGCTGCATGTGTGTCAGTGTTTGTGCTTATAAGTTTTTTTCTTTAAGATTAATTTTTTTTTTTTTTTGCTGAGGTGGAGGGTGCAGAAGTCAAGTTAGTCACTCACTAAGTGTCAAGTTTCTTTTCTTCAATTAAATTTTTCTTGAGTTTCATGGATATTTGAACTGATTGTCATATGCCTATATGTGTGAGCATATATGCATGTGGATAAATTCGTATATATGATTGCATGCATGAATGCACGTATATATGTATATACGCTCGATTAGATGCATATTTCTGAATATCATGTTAACTTTTAATCTTTTCTTGTTTTTTTCGGCATTTGGATATAGGATAGTAAAATTTCATAAAAATTAAGATGGCATACTGAATATATATTTCAATATATATTTCAGAGTCGTTATAGACCATGATTTCTTATTGTATTCTAAATTAATGCTATTCAAGATGCGGCATTTGCTGTGTAGATCACAGATCAGCCTGGTGTGTAATCGAAGTTGATCCAGTCGTCACTAAACCGTCTTTTGGGGGAATATATTTTATGCACTGGTATGTTATTAATGTGTCTTCTACATGGTTCTTGCAGCACCTACCTTACCTTAAGAAGAAAAGTGTGATTTGAAGATGATTTGGTTTCAACTTCTAGCAGTTTGAATGACTTGTAATGCTCCGTGTTAATAATGGTTTCAAGTTTTTGCACAAGGCCAGCAATTTCGGGGGCGGTGGGGAAGTAAATTACATCTTCCCCAACGCTCAACTGGTACTTATTTTATCGACTCCGAAAAGATGAATGGCAAAGTCGACTTCGGTGGAATTCGAACTCAGAACATAAAGTCGGACAAAATACCGCCAAGAATTATGCCTGACGTGCGATCGATTCTGCCATCTTGCCACCTTACTTGATATTAATATTGAACTTTGCCACAAGGCAGCGAGTCGGCAGAATAGTAATACAACGCCGGAAATATTACTTAGCAGTATTTCGACCGTCTTTACGTTCTTAGTCCAAATTCCGCCGAGGTCGACATTGCCGTTTATCCTTTCGCCGTCGATAAAATAAGTACCAGTCAAATATTGAGGTCGATGTAATCAACTGCACCCTCTCCTCAGCCTTATACCAAAATTTAAATCCAATATTCATTACTACTTTGGGCACAAAGCCCGAAATTTGGGGTAAGGGGGGCCAGCCGATAAGATCGACCCCAGTACACAACTGTTTGTTACTTAATTTATCGACCCCGAAAGGATGAAAGGCGAAGTCGACCTCGGTGGAATTTGAACTCAGAACGTAAAGACAGACGAAATAGCGCTAAGCATTTCGCCCGGCGTGCTAACCACTCTGCCAGGTCACCGCCTTATTTAAATCCAATATTAATTTTGCTAAAGGTGGTGAGCTGACAGAATCGTTAACCTGTCGGACAAAATGCTTAGCGGCATTTTATCTGGACATATGTTCCGAGTTCAAATTCTGCCGAGGTCGATTTTGTCATTCATCCTTCCAGGCTCGATAAAATAAGTACCAGTGTGAGCACTGGGGTTGATGTAAACGACTAGTCTCTTACCCCCAAAATTTCAGGCCTTGTGCCTTAACTTAGCAAAGGTTTGTTTTTTTTTTCTCAATCAGGTGGTGTCGCTGAAATGACTATTGTCTAAGTGATAAAAACTGAAAATCGAATGCTATGAAAAAACTTCTCACCAAGGAAGTAGAGAATACGTTTATTCTCAACGTAGTTCTACATTTTGCGTTTGTGCTTCCTTGATATACATAAAAGTAATGAATTTAGGTGTTTCTGTTTGTATTAGATCAGTAGCGCGTGTTAGAACACTTGTGTTGATGAATTTGTATCTGTGACAACACACGTATACATATTTGTACTTTTATCAATATACTTCAGAGAAAATTTGATTGTATGTCTATGCATGCGTTTATGTTTCTATTTTAACACGTATTTTTTCTTCATATGAGTACGTAACTATATATATATATATATATATATATATATATATATATATATATATATATATATATATATATATATATATATATATATATATATATATATATATATATATATATATATATATATATATATATTATGAGTTACTTGTACCTATCAGTATGTATGTATATATATATATATGTATGTTAGTTGACAAAATCAGTTGTATATTTATATGAATATGTACGTGCGATAGCGTCACGGCTACGTTTTTTCTTTGTCTATGTTTCATGCAGTCATAATGCTTTTTAAGAAATTAGGTATTTGTGTAAATATTAACTCTAGACAGCGTTCTAATGTAGTTGTTGGTGTAATCTTATATAATGTAGTGGCTTCCATATTGTAAGAGTGCATTACCTTGTTTTTCCCAAAATGTTCGAGGCGATACTGTCGCTGTTGTTTATTATCATTATTATTATATTAGCTGTTTGTTTTATTTTGCGTTCTTTATGCAAGATCTAGTTTTTTGGATGTACTAAACATTGCAGTGTATTTGAAAACAACCTCACTGCTTTCCGAGTTTACGCATTTTACAATGAGAGGTATTTCAAAATACAATAAGAAAAAAATAACAACAACAATAATGATGATGATGATGATAATGATGATGATGATGATGATTATGATGATGATGAT
>NC_142935.1:15776633-15790589 GCF_046866305.1 Octopus bimaculoides
TATATTAAAAATAAATATATTCTATAAACAAATATATTCAATGAAGCAAAAGTGATTATATCAAAATAAATTACAAAATTAAAATGTATGTGTGCATGTGTGCGTGTGTGTGTGTGTGTGTGTGTGTGTGTGTGTGTGTGTGTGTGTGTGTGTGTGTGTGTGTGTGTGTGTGTGTGTGTGTGTGCGTGTGTGTGTGTGTGTGTGTGTGTGTGTGTGTGAAAAGGAGTAAATTTTCTTCTCGAACCATAGACTCATAACCTCGGTTTGCCGGATTCTGTAGCGTATATATTTTTCTCCTGGACGGACGCCGGTCTGTCACGGTATTACTCATTTTTTATGGTTGAGTGGACTGGAGCAACGGGAAACGAAGCGTTTTGATGAAGGACGCAAGCATCGTCCGAGCCAGGAATCGGAAAAGGTGGAGAGAGAGAGAGAGGAAGAGAGAGAAAGAAAGAGAAAAAGAGAGAAAGAATTATAGCAAATTGTTCAACACCAACAACGTCAAGGTCACCTGTTGCTGCCTAGATAAGATAGCTTACTAGATAACACTACACAAAAAAGCACTAATCTAGCTATATTCTATCCGGATACCCAATTTTCAAATGCAGATATCCTCCCTACCTGCTCACTCTAGTTTACTCGGAAGTTATTAAGAGGAATTAAAGTGTTTCATAACTTCCTCGACAAAATTTCGAAGTCACATTCAAACCTCTTTTATTTTGTTTTTCAAATTCATATGTTTAATAAAGATATACTTAATCTCATTTTGGAATTAGCAAGGTTTTAGATAAATTTAAAGGAAGATAAAATAGACTAGTTCCGTCTTTCATTAAACCCATATTACAGACCATTTTTTCTCTTCCATTTGTCGTAGTTAAGGAAATGCAAACAACACCATTAGTACAATGTGTGGATTCATATGGCTTTGTGGTTAAAGTGTTGCATAAATGATCGTAAGATTGTAGTTTCGATTCCTGGACCGAGCGATGTGTTGTCTTCATGGGTAAAACACTTCATTTCATGTTCCTCCAGTACACTCAACTGGAAAATTTGATTAATCCCATGACGGACAAGGAGATAATATATACAGCACCGGATCTGAGAGTCTATGGCTCGCAAAGGATCTTGGTAGTACCACGTTCTTCAGATAATAATAGGAATTTGATGACCGGAAATAATATCTTTACAAATATGAATAACTATACATATACATATATATATATATATATATATATATATACTTACATATGAAAATGTGTGGTCAGTTGATGCAAATATGTAATATGCCTACGCTTCTACATTCAATGTTAATTTCCTTTCTTGCAGGACCTCCAATTACTGTTCATGGACACATATTGGTCAGGTCAATGGGTCCAATCTCAGAAAGAGACATGGTGAGTTTTAATAATTTTTCACGCTGTCTAAACACACGCAAACACATACACACACAAACACACACACACACACACACACACACACACACACACACACACACACACACACACACAACCATGGTACATCGTATATCTTATATACAGATATATATATATTGTACATTCATATATAGCCGCGTATATATACGATAAATATGTATATACAAATATTGTATATTTCTAAGTATGTACACACACACACATACACATATATGTATACACGCACATACATACATATATATATACATATATATATATATGAATATATATATATATACACATATATACATGTGTGTGTATATATATATACATACATATATATATATATATATATATATATATATATATATATATATATATATATATATATATATATATATATATATATTACAATTAAAAGGGTAAAGGTTTATCAATTTATTAATTTATTAATAAATTAACAATTAATAATTTTTTACCAAGCCCTTCGGTATGTAAACACCATTATCGGTGGAGAACTCATTTAAAAGTTCTTATACATTTATAAACATAATTAAGGGATCAGCAAAACAGTTGCTTTACCACATACCGAAGTTCCGAAATAGCAGCCAAAATGCTGAGACTCCAACAGATAGCATTACTTGTAACTCACAAAGGCAAAACAAGAAGAAAGAACAATGAAAACTAACTTCGAATGGTTAGTTTTCATTGTTCTTTCTTCTTGTTTTGCCTTTGTGAGTTACAAGTAATGCTATCTGTTGGAGCCTCAGCATTTTGGCTGCTATTTCTGAACTTCGGTATGTAGTGATGCAACTGTTTTGCTGATCCCTTAATTATGTTTATATATATATATATATATATATATATATATATATATATATATATATATATACACACACACAACTATATCGTATTTTTCAGCCTGTGTTTCGTCCCGACTAATTCACATTCATTCCATTATTTACACTCTGTTATTTTGTTTTGCTTTTTTTTTTCTATGTCTAACCGTGTATATGTTACAGATCACGAGACTTTTCTTTTTAACTCTTAACTCCAATACTAGCGGCAGTAAGGAAGACGGTATCATCGAACGGAAACTCCGTTAGAAGCATTACTCACAGTGTTGGATGGTAGTTTTGCGAAGCAGGGAGGCGAATTAAGCCGACCACCTAAGTATACTACAGAATGATTTGAACACTGAAAGCAAATAACCAGAACTAATACCACAACTTATCCGATCCGACATTCTTAGCTCCTCATATCTACTCCCTTAGAAGGGTGACGCATAATTTCACCACTAACTATTGCGCTAAATTTTCAACACATCAATTCTGAGATCTGATTTCTGCTCTTCGTTATGATTAATAATATTCTTGAGGAAGGTGTTTCTATTTAGAAATTTCTTCCAAATTCTATGTAATGTGAGAAGCAATTATTGCTATTAAGTTCAGTTTAAACCGTAAGAGGGCTTTCGCAAGTATAAACAGTTCATACTATCTAAAACGAGATAAATCATTTGTTTGTTCACTGTCCACGTAGGGTTTCTACATGTTACAGTCACGATTTAAGCAAATATAATGTACTCCAAGGTAAAAAGGGTAACTCAAACCACATATATTACAGTCTTAAGGGAGTAATTTTGATTTACAGAATGAATTACGTACTAGACTGTATTATTTTCATACTGTTTTGTTATAATTTATATTAGAGGCTTTGAAATAACCACATAACTAAAAGTTTACCCAGTACCAACCTACTTATCTCCCCTCCATCTATCTATCTATCTATCTATATATATATATATATATATATACGCGCGCGCGCACACGCTGTACCACGCTAATAGCTTAGGAGTGAAATTTAGGATTACTCGGTTTGCTGCGAATCGATTTTGATAAAATATTTCCCACATGGTTTGCACACTGTGGCAACATCATTGTTATGTTTTCATTATCCTGTGTAACGTCCTTTCTTTTTTATTGCAGTTTCTTCAGTTTTTGGGCGAACCACGCTAATGACTTTTGAATGAAAATAGGTCATCTAGACTTTTTTTTTTTTCAGAAAATAGACGCAGAAGTGGCTTTGTGGTAAGTAGCTTGCTTACCAATCACGTGGTTCCGGTTTCAGTCCCACTGCGTGGCACCTTGGGCTAGTGTCTTCTACTATAGCCTCGGGCCGACCAAAGCCTTGTGAGTGGATTTGGTAGACGGAAACTGAAAGAAGCCCGTCGTATATGTGTGTGTGTGTGTGTGTGTGTGTGTGTGTTTTCCCCGCAACATCGCTTCACAACCGATGCGGGTGTGTTTACGTCCCGGTAACTTAGCGGTTCAGCAAAAACTACCGGTAGAATAAGTACTAGGCTTACAAAGAATGAATCCTGGGGTCGAATTGTTCGACTAAAGGTGGTACTCCAGCTTGGCCGCAGTCAAATGGCTGAAACAAATAAAGGAGTAAAAGAGTAAGAATAGGTAATGATACATATTAAGTGTATATTAAGTATATAATTAACAAAAAAACATAATTATATTATAACATGGTTTTCTGTTAAACATATGGTTTTCTGTTAAATATATACTCAATGAACGCCGGCAGAATCGCTAGCACGCTGGACGAAATGCTTAGCAGTTTTTCGCCTGTTGTTACGTTCTAAGTTCAAATTCTGCCGAGGTCGACTTTGCCTTTCATCCTTTCGGAGTCGATGAAATAAGTACCAGTTATGCACTGGGGTCGATGAAATCGACTATTCCCCTCCCCCAAATATCAGGCCTTGTGCCTATAGTAGAAAGGATATATCATTACCCTTCATTTTCTGAAAACAAATGTCTAGATGGGCTATTTTCATTCAAAAGCTATTAGCGTGGTTCGCCCCAAAACTGAAGAATCTGAAATAATAAAGAAAGGACGTTACACAGAATAATAAAAACATGACAATGGCGTTGCCATAATGTGCAAACCAACTGGGGAAAGATTTATCAAAATCGTTTCACAGAAAATCGAGAAATCCTAAATTTCACTCCTAAGCTACTAGCATGGTTCTGCGTGTATATATGGAAACTTTATATAAACAGCTAGGCGCAATATAATAACATAAAGGAAATGTTTTATTGCCAATAAATGTGGCTGACGGTACCGAAGCTCTTGTATTGCTAGAAATAAGAGTGAAAGACACACACACACACACACACAGGCAGACGATGAGGTTTCCAGTTGATCCGATCAGCGGAACAGCCTGCCCTCGAAATTATTGCGCTAGGAGCTGAGCACTCCACAGACACACATAACTCTTAACGTAGTAGTTCTCAGAGAAGGTTCAGCGTGACACAGAATGTGAAAAGGCTGGCCCTTTGAAATACAGATACAACTAATTTTTGTCAGCTGACTGAACTAGAGCAACATGAAATAAAATAGCTTGCTCAGGCACACAACGCACCAGCGTGTATCGAGCTCACGACCTTACAATCGTGTTTGAATACCTTAACCAGTAAGCCACACTTAATATAAATCGGTTAACAGCCGAGGTCAGTCAAGATGAGCTTAGCTTTTTAATCTCGTTCTTATTCTATCTGCTTCTCTGTAGTCTTTATTGTATTCATTACTCGAGTCTACACTTTGATCCACGGCTCAGTGTTTCGGGATAGTCAGTTTGCTGCCCTATCTTCATATTCGTTTCAAAATTTGGCACAATGTTAGCAATGTTAGTATGAGGCGGAGTAAATCGATTAGCTCGGCCTCGATGCCTAGCAAGGACTTATTTTATTGACCCCTGGAAGGATGAAAGGCAAAGTTGACCTCGTTGGAATTTGAAACAAAGTAATAACAGACAAATTGTCGCTAAGTATTTTGTCCGGCATGTTCGCAGCCTTCTGCCCTATTATTTATATTGCCAGCAACCTGGGCCACTCAAGTCAGTCGAACTATGTATACATATAATATATATGTATGTAAAGGCGACGAGCTGGCAGAAACGCTAGCATGCCGGGCGAAATGCTTAGCGGTGTTTCGTATTTCCTTACGTTCTGAATTCAAATTCTGCCGAGGTCGACTTTGCCTTTCATCCTTTCGGGGTCGATAAATTAAGTACCAGTTGCGTACTGGGTCGATCTAATCGACTGGTCCCCTCCCCAAAAACTTCGGGCCTTGATCCTAGAGTCGAAAAGAATATACAACACTGCTAAGTAAATGCTATTCTATTACTTTTATATTTTCATCTGTGACCACATAATTATTATATTAAAAAATCGAAATTATTTACAAGAGCAAGCTTTTTTGTTTTTGTGTTTTAGTTCGTTTTGTTTTGCATTTTTTTTGTTTGTTTTTTCAAAGACATATTGGCATCTACTCATTTAATATTCCTGCAGTTTGTTTCCAAATTGAAGATAAGTGACAATTCTAATTGATTCAAATTTCAGGGCTAATTCTTTCGTAGCCGATACTGGTTTTGTACTTTTAGAGTCCTTTTTTACCGTGTCCACTGGCTCGACTCTGAGCACGCTATGTTTCATTAATGTCCTAGTTTAATATCTTTTTAATACTCTAGAGGGAAATAGAGGTAAAAAAAAAAAGGAGATTTTTTCCTACACTGGAGAACAGGAAAATCTATATTACCTCTATTTCTCTCTTACGGAAAATAACGTTATATTAAATGTGAACGGCACTCCGTTAGTTACAACGACGAGGGTTCCAATTGTTCCAACCATCGGAACAGCCTGCTCGTGAAATTAACATGCAAGTGAGTCAGCACTCTACAGACATGAGTACCCTTAACGTACTTCTCAGGAATATTCAGCGTGAGACAGAATGTGACAAGGCTGATACTTCGAAATACAGGTACAAGTCATTTTTGCCATCTGATTGGACTGGAGCAGCATGAAATAAAGTATCTTGCTGAAGGACACAATGCCCCACCGGGAATCAAATTCACGACCCTCCGATCGAAGGCCGAATATCCCTCACCACTCAGCTACGCGCCTACGAATAAACACCAGATCTACGAACACATTTACGGGGCTGTAATGTTTTAAATACAATACAATATTCATTTCTGCTCTAAGCACAAGGCCCGAAATTTGGGGGGAGGGGGTTAAGTCGATTACATTGACCTCAGTACGCAACTGGTACTTAATTTATCGACGCCGAAGAGATAAAAAAGCAAAGTCGACCTCGGTGGAATTTGAACTCAGATCGTAAAGACAGACGAAATACCGCTAAACATTTCGCCCAGCGTGCTGACGTTTCTGCCAGCTCGCAGCCTTAAATACAATTCAATATTAACATATTTAATCCTTTCGGAGTCGATAAATTAAGTACCAGTTGCGTACTGGGGTCGATCTAATCGACTGTCTCCCTCCCCCCAAATTTCGGGCCTTATGCCTAGAGTAGAAACGAATATTATCATATTTAGAATGACTATTTTTAATAAAGTTAATTCTTCTGTCTAGATAGATTGTAGTTAAAAAGAAACGAATGGAGTGTAAACTCTTTTCCTTTTCGCGTACTATCGGCTTCCCTTTTGTTTGGTTTTGCATACCTTTTGTTTTCTATGGAAGCAAGTGTGCTTGCTTAATGATTGGGTGTTCCCCACGGCAGCAAATGAAATGCGAATTCATGTGAAGCAACTCGCTGGTACAACCCACTCTTTCTCCAGCTTTCATATACTCAGCGTCCTCTGATTTAAGAGTGTGAGGGCCGAGAGAAAGTTTATTCTGCTTGCAAACACAAAGGCATCTAAAGCAATTAATGAAAGCTTTGTACATACTACCAGGTCATACTTGAGAATTTATTTCTTTTAGTCAGGGGCGTCTATTATCTTCTTTGCTGGTCACCGAGACTGGTAGGTGTGAGGAAATTATTCTCAAACTTGAAACCTTGTTTGTATGTATGCAACAAACAGGACCAGGTAGAGGTATTAAACAGGGCGAGGGATTAAGTCTGCAACCGAAAAATAAGAATGGTCTTTCTTATGGGCTTCCAGACAGTTTCCGCTTACTAACCTTTACCTTAACCTCAGTCAACTCGGGCTATGCTAGAACACAAAAAAAATGTACCAGATGAAATGTAAACTCATAATTCAATGAACATTTGCAATACTTCAAACAGACATTTTTCCTTTGTTAATGTTGATGATTCGCTTTCTGATAGATTACATGAAATGCTTTCAATAATTTTACGTGAGAAAAGTCAAATATGTTACATCAGAATTAGAATTGCTGTGACATTTGATTAGTAAGCTGAATAGTTGCTAGAATTGCGATAACGAAATGTTGAGTCTAATTAGGATTTTGATAACGTATTCTTGATGATTTGAAAGACGTCATTTGAAATCAAATTATGGACATTATCAAGATATTATCGTAATATTATCAAGACTAATTAAACAGCTATTTTTACTTAATATTGTTCCAAGCTTCATATTGCTATTTTAGTGAATGTCATTAAAACAACATTTCACGTTATCTTTTGTGTCGTTTTGTTTGAGTTATTTTTTAAATCTTTTCCTCGATTTTTTCTTCTTTTAAAACTATTTATTATACACTGATATGGTTATTCCAGAGATAAGACATGTATATGCAAGATCTCTTATTATGCAGAGAACTGGTAAAGGTTGTTTAAATCATCTTTCAAAATAGCCTTTCCTGAAATAACAATCAAGGCAATTTTTAGATTAAAACAACCCTGAAACCATACAATGCTACAAGCAATAATTACGTTACGAGCTGATGTATGTTAGATTTTAATAGATCTAGTACTCAACATGACAGAGAGAGAGAGAGAGCAGTAAAAGCGTTGCAAGGTTTCCTCATAATACCACTTACACAGTAAATGTGTCAAAATTGCAAGCTGTTTATGTGTAGGAGGAACACAACAAGTTTGGCATTGCTTTCGCTTGTCTCTGTGTAATGAATAATAAATGTCGGACGGATTCAAAGATATACGCTATCATTTCACTTCTTTTATTTTCAACGCTCGCGTTTATGTTTTCTCTCTACATAAAGACACAATAAGCATAAAAGACCTTGTAACTGAAAATCCGTAAAATCACACAACAAAATCAAACCGCTTTTAAAACAAATACAACAGTGATGGACACTGGCTCCTCACTGCTAACTATCAATTAGACAGTTGTTTAAATTTCTTCTTTATGGTGATATGTTGTTAGAAGGGAAAAACTAATAGCTACATATTGATAAGTTCTGGTGACTTATGATGGTTGTTGTCACAAAATGAGGATTGTTTTACCGTGCAGAACCTACAACAGAATCGTTAGTTCGCCTGACAAAATGCTTGGCGGCGCTTTTCTGGTTCTTTACGTTTTGAGTCAAAACTCCAACGAATTCGACTTTGCCTTTCATCATTTCAGGGTAGATAAAATAAATACTTGTTGAACAGTAGAATCGATTTTATCGATTTACCATTTCCTCTAATATTGCTGTCATTGAGCCAAACTTTGAAACAATTATTATATCAAAACATCGTTTAGAAACACATTCGATTGATTGATTGATTGGTTAGTCTTTAGGCAGAAACAATCTTTATTCAAAGGCAAATAACAAAGTCTACCGTCAGAAAACCAGCATGTGGAATATCTGTTAAGTATTTGAGTACATATCACAGATGTTAATCATGGTTTAAATTAATCTTCCATAGGCTGGATTCTACAATAGCCCGATACATTCTTACAGCGTTTTAGACATTGTAATAAACTTGTGCAAGATAAAGAAAAGTTAATTATAATAGTGTTTCTAGACGAGAATAATCCATTTGCAAAGCAGCTGAATTAAACCGTGTGAAGCAAACTAAAGTTTAATTAAATAGTTAAAGTTGTTTAATCTCCAAGTCGTGGAGTGAATTTGTTAAGAGATACACTTCTACAATATATGTGATCTTTGGTCTCCTTCCTATATATATGTATTATATATTATAATCGCCTTCCCCCACTCCGTGCGTGCATCTGTGTGCGTTTAGTGCATTTGAAACTGCTCATCAAATAACCAGTATTTCAATGTCTATATGCATACCTGTATATCCCAAGAGAAAATGTGAAGAGAATTTATATTGTTGCCCAGGTTTCATTTCGTTGGAATCTACAGTTGGGTGGGTCACTGGGTACAGTGAGAAAGCAAAAAATAAGGAAGGGAATTTGTTCATAAAACATTTAATTGCATCGTAAAATGACGTAACTGTATATTTTGTGAATAAAATCTTATATAGGTGAATAGGGGTATATAATCCAGCTGTACTCTGTGAAGGAACACCTGGAGTTGAACTCAGAGTGCAAATAATCGGGATAACTAGTGCAGAGTATTCTATCCAATACTCAAGTAACTCTACCAATTTGCTGAGGGAGAAATCTCTCTCTCTCTCTCTCTCTCTCTCTCTCTCTATATATATATATATATATATATATATATATATATATATATATATATATATGTGTGTGTGTGTGTGCGTGTGTGTGTGTGTGTGTGTGTGTGTGTGCGTGTGTGTATGTGTACGTACGCACGTAATCCTTTCTAGTATCAGGAAAAGACCAGAAATTTGACGAGAGGAGGTTACTTAATTGCGTCGGCTCCAGTACTCAACTGGTTCTTATTTTATCGACTCCGAAAGGATGAAAAACAAAATTGATTTCGGCGAAATTTGAACTCAGAACATAAAGACGGACGTCAGGCGCAGTAGCGATTCTCCCTGCTCCTCCGCCTTGTATTATATTATATACTAAAATATTTAAAAGGATTTGTTTAGATTGCTTTCATACACATTTCAATAATAGATACTTGAAATTTTTTTTCAAAAATAATACTTAGAAAGTAAATATCTATCATTTCATCTGCAATTAAAATCTAAATCTGATATAGTGGCAGGATCTTTACTTGTAAAATCTCACAAACAAAAGATATTCGTCCCTTGATGCGACGGAATCTCCGTTTATATTAATTTCCCTATATATTGCTGAGTGGTATCCATGAGATCGGAAAGGCCACTTAGAAAGCCTTGATGGCGATAGAAACATGATTTAGTCAAGCAATTTGGGACAAGAGGGAAAAGAATGGCGCGATCAAGACAAACTAGAAGCACATAGTAATCAGCGGTGTATAACAACATCTGATGGTTTGGTCAATACTATGATAGTGTAATATGCATTTACAATTCAAAAATATGGTCGGAAGTAATAACTCTTTCTTTCTGTTGAAGGCACAAGGCCTGAAACTTTTTGTGGAGTTGGGGAGATAGTCGATTGCATCGACCCTAGTATTCAACTGGTACTTATTTTGTCAACCCCGAAAGGATGAAAAATAAAGTCCACCTTAGCGGAATTTGAACCCAGAACGTAAAGGTAGATGAAATACAGCATTTCGTTCGGTGTACCAGCAATTCTGTCATCTCGCAACATTGCGACCATAAGTAATTATAAACAGGACCTGTATTTGTGTTGGACTGAATATGTTGCAGGAGCGTGTATTCTGGGTGTTCTAGGTGTGAGCTGCATAAACGCCAATGAGGAAAAATTCATCATAATATAATCATAGATCAATGGGAAGGAAAACTAATTTCTCTCGTCCCCTGGCATGAAATATTGAGGCAGATATTCTGAGATAGCATTGCACACTCCACAGTTGATTATAACCTGTAATGATCCTCGGCAGATGGTAAAACAATGTGAGAATGAGAGAAATAAGGACTGAAGATGATTGATGTTCCACCACCCTGTGTTCGATAAGTTATATGTACGAATTCATTGAATATTCATTAGCTAAAACCAATTTCCTTTATAATAATTCCGTTCTTGCAGCATTCATGATATAATCTTGACGTGATGTGTTTTCAAATTAGGTCTGTTTTGAAATCTAATAAAGGTTTGTAATTTAGGAACAACGCTCAGAATGTTTGAGTGGAGTGGGGTAGTTGATTACTTTGACTCAAGTACTTGGATAGCATTCTGCTCTATCTACCTCGGAGGGAGTAAAATGACAAAGTTGGGTTCGGTGAGATTTGAGCTCAGACCGTTAAAAAGCCGAAACAAATCCCGCATGAGATTTTTTTCTGATCTATTAATTCTGCCAATCCATTACCTATTTTGGTTGGTATTCTATTTTATTGACCTCAGAAGTTACGAAAAACAAAGTTGGATTCGGCGAAATTTCGAGATTTGAACTCAAAACGTTAAAGAGCCAGAACAAATCCTGCATGGGATTTTTTTCTGATCTTCTATCAATTCACCCAATCCATTAACTACCTTGGCTAGTATTCTACTCTATTGACCCCAGAAGTTACGAAAATCAAAGTTGGATTCGGCGAGATTTGAATTCAATACGTTAAAGAGCCGGAACAAATACAGCATGACATTTTGTTCGACTCTCTATCAATTCTACCAATCAGCTCCCCATTTCAAATATAATACAAACCCAGAAGCAAAGGTTTATTTTTGCTTAATACTAATGTCAGAGTAGTAAGCTATCCATGGTAGCACGATTCTCACACTGTCATAATAAGCCTTCAGACGACACTGGTGTATATGAATGTATTTATTTTTCTTGAGTCCCAAAACTAATAAAGCCTGGTTGCCCTGTTTCCATGGTGTTTAAGTGTTTGTTGGCACTCCGTCGGTTACGACGACGAGGGTTCCAGTTGATCCAATCAATGGAACAGTCTGCTCATGAAATTAACGTGTAAGTGGCTGACCACTCTACAGACACGTGTACCCCTAACGTAGTTCTCGGGGGAGATTCAGCGTGACACACAGAGTGTGACAAGGCTGTCCCTTTGAATTACAGGCACAACAGAAACAGGAAGAAAGAGTGAGAGAAAGTTGTGGTGAAAGAGTACAGCAGGGTTCGCCACCACCCCCTGCCGGAGTCACGTGGAGTTTTAGGTGTTTTCGCTCAATAAGCACTCACAATACCCGGTCTGGGAATCGAAACCGCGATCCTACGACCGCGAGTTCGCTGCCCTAACCACTAGGCCATTACGCCTCCACTGTTTAAGTGACAGAGATTACATTTCCCCTGAACGGGACGCCGGTCTGTTGCAGGGTTTAAGGTCAGTAATTTTTTAGAGTGGGGGTGAGGGGAGGGTCAAGTAGATTAAATTGACCCCAGTACTTCACTGGTACTTTATTTTATCGAACCCGAAAGAGAGAAAGGCAAATATGGCCTCGGGGGAACTTGAATTCAGTGCGCGAAAGACCGGAAGAAATGTCTCTAAGAACTTTGTCCATCGTGCTAGCGATCATATTAATGATTTCAAATTTAGGCACAAAGCCAGCAATTTGGGGGAGGGAGTAAGTCGATTACATCGACCCCAGTGTACAACTGGTACTTATTTTATCGACCCCGAAAAGATGAAAGGTAAAGTCAACCTCAGCGGAATTTGAACTCCGAATATAAAGACGGACTAAATGCCGCTAAGTATTTTGCTTGGTGCGGTAAGGATTCTGCCAGCTCGCCGCTTTAATGATCATATTAATAAACGATAAAAAAATTACATCAACTCTGCCAAAATTCGAACCAGTTGGTGCGTATTCATAGTCCTAGATAGAAAGACATTTTAACATCAAGCCAGTTTCATTGCATGTGTTCTGAAGCGAGCCATCACGAAACACTCTCGATCATTATAAAACATTTTACTCTGTTTGGCTATCTGACTTTTATCACCCCATCCCTCTCTCCTCCCGTCGGATTTGTTTCGTGATTTCTGTATAATTGTTCTTGTGCTTAGACAAGCATTTCGATTTCTGTCAAACAACAATTAAACGATAAACAGTGAATATTGGAAATTGGTAACTGTAAAATGTGCTGATGCAGGCGATTCCCCATAGTTCATTATTAATTTAGAGGAAATATTCAAACAAACCGATACCAATCAGATTTTAGATATTCATGACCCAACGTTACTGTTATTTTAATCATTTTTATGTCATTTTTTATGTTATGCTTTTTTAATCGAATATCAAAATTATAGATATATTGAACAGTATTTTTTTTTAATTTTATGTTTTTGTTGTTTTTTGTGTGGGTGGGGAATAAAGCAATTTCGTGAAAAACAAGCTCTGTCGCTTAGAAATTTGATGAACAAAGAAAGGTTCTAAAAATAGGGAAAAGTTACAGATCAGAAGCATGGCTGGTGTTCATTAATCACTTTTGTATTCCAATAACGGAACAGATCATGGTCAGGTGGTTCTGAAGTTCCATTCGCAACCACGTTGTTTTGTGTTCCGTCCCACTTCGGAGAACCTTCGGCAAGTGTCTCCAACTATACCTCTAACTAGTAGCAGTAGTGGTAATAGTAGTATGGGGGCATACGCTGGAACAGTGCAACCCTGCATCCACCATTTGTTGGCAATTCCCTACTCCTTTGCACCACTCAGGTGACACCTTTGCACCACACATGCAACCCCCCCCCCACACACACCAACTTGTGGATCTGTTTGGGTAGTCGTTACTGGTGAGGGTTTGACATGGTCGGACTGCATATCGTAATTCAACTTCTTATAATCGCATTTTACGACACACAGAGGAAACATTGGGTTTATTCATTGATATGCCGA
>NC_142935.1:15791089-15818589 GCF_046866305.1 Octopus bimaculoides
TAACGTTACTGTTTAATTAATCCCAGGTCAACTCTCATCAACCAGCTGAAGAGAATGCTTTTTCCATCATAAATCAAAAAGCCTTCTTGCTGTGCTTATCCCATATATTTATTCAGCTACCATGTATGTGTCACATAATGCAACGTGACATTTTTAGAAATAGGGTATGATGTGAAATGGACTTGGTTGCTACTTCTAGCAAATCAACCAATAGCGTAGAAGTTCACTCCTTGGTGGTGTATAGCGTGGCATCATTAAGATCACTCTCTCTCTCTCTCTCCTTCTTTCTCTCTCTCTCTCTCTCTCTCTCTCTCTATCTATCTATATATCTATCTATCTATCTCTCTCTCTCTCTCCTGTTACCTTCTTACAATTAATTTACTGTTTACCTTGCTTGTTCCCTGCTCCGCAGCTATTAACCTTGAAGCACAGGACTTATTTAATTTTCGGACAGGAGACTAGTTCACCTAACTTCAGGTCGTATTTACACGATGTTAAACTTGTGTGATATATGTCTCGGAGCCAGCTCTCTTCTGAATTCGGTATACCTTAAGTACACGACTTTCATCTACTATTTGATGGCTTCCACACATTTTTCTCCTACCAAATTCATTCACAAGGCATTAATCGGTCAGGGGTTATACGAAAAGGAGCCGATATATGTAACTGCAGAACTTGAAAGCATGTGGTTGCGACGCGAACTTTATTATACTGCCACGCCTGCACCTACGCTAATATGTATTAATAACTGAAAACAGAAGGGCAGCGCCTATAACTTCTCTCAGAGCTTCTGAGTCTTGTAGGAGGAAGAGAGAGGGGTGTCCTCAAAACGGTAACTAGACTCCAAATGTTGTAAACAGAATTCGATGAACGAATAAAAGCATCATTATGGCTTCCTTCTCGTGTAAATGAAGACACTTCGATGATGTCATATCAGACGTCATTAACGAGACAGGCTCACGTTGTCGCTTGACCTATTAGAAATAGCATAAAAAGAGGACACGTTGGATGATGTAATCTCAGATACACTGTAATAGGAAAGTGTGTATATACGTGTATACGTGTATATGTGTGACCAAAGTGCAGCGCTGTGGGATCGAGCCCCAAAACATGAAGTCACGAAGCTGAACCTCTAAACCACACAACCATAATGGCGCGTGGCTAAGTGGTTAGGGTGTTGGGCTCGCAAGTATTAGGTTGTAGGTTCGATTCTTTGGACCAGCTAGTGAGTTGTGCTGTTGAGGAAGGAACTTAATTTCAAGCAGGTCCAGTCTACTCAGCTGTAAATAGTATCAGCCAAGCACTGATACAGCTCCCCCTCCCCTCTCTCTTTCTCTCTTTCTCTCTCCTCAACTCTCACATCCCGGATGTTCCCCTGGACTAAGGACGGGTGGTCCCAGTACGTGTTTATTTATCTGCTTGAAGTTACATAAGAACCGAAAACAACGAAAACATGTCACATATTGCCTGATCATGTCTGGTTGCAAGCGACGTTTATACTATTAATTTAATCAATTTTGCTTGTTTATTGTAGTAGGAACTGTCATTGTGTTTGAACTACGTTATTAGTTGGGTTCATCAAGGCGGCGAGCTGGCATATTCGCTAGCACACTGGACAAAATGTGATTAGACTTGATAGACAGAAACTGTGTGGAAACAGATAAATAGCTAGATAGGCAGACAAACGGACGAACGCGTATGTGTGTGCGCATGAGTGTTTGAGTGTTTTTCCCGTTACCTTTTTATTGCCAGTATTGGTTTGTTTTCGTGCCTATAATAAGCGGTTCAACAAAAAAAAATATTTAATAAACACCGGACTTTTAAAACAATAAGCTCTGGGGCCGGTCTGATAGACTAAATGCTTCAAGGCCGTGCTCCAACATAGCCAGTGTTCAATAACTAAACCAAGTAAAGAAGTATATGAATTTTAAGTACAATACTTAACCTGAACTGCATCAAAAAGTATCGGGATATACCTAATCATAGCTAGCATAAAAGTGTACTGGCTCTTATGTGTGTGTGTGTACTTAGTCTACATCGGTAGAATTGAGTTTCTATAGATTTAGATCGTGTTAGTATTATGAGTGTAAAAAATATTGTATACGTATGTTTATGAAACTATTGAAGAAGGTGATGTACGATTACCTAAAATGATAGAATGTATGTACGTATGTATGTGTGTGTGCGTATGTGTATGTGTGTGAGTGTATGTGTGAGTAACGTGATCAGAGCGACAAATAACCATTTATTTTCATGATATTAATTTTTGCGGATCTTTGCTAGTTCATACATGAACATGTGTGATTTCACATGTATTCATATATTAAACGTGTGCATTGATGGAGAGATATTAATTGACGAAGAGACATAGAAACAGATTAACGTCGCAAATACAGTAATTGCGTTGCTTGCATTTAGCTGTTTTATATTGAAATAGTCTTAACAAGGACGACCTTAGGCAAGCAGAAGAAATCAAATACACAGAAATGTTCTCAAAATATTCTCTTTCAATGAGAAAACGTTATGGATGTTTTCTGTATGTTCGAACATAAAGTATACAAAAGTATACAATAGGTATTCGAAAAAATTATTTATTAGTTCACTTATTAATTCGTCGAGCTTTCTATCTCATCAAATTAATTTTCTGCTGGCAATCCATTTGTACTATTAAATCACATTGTCATTATGGTATTAAATGAAGCATAACAAATAAGGAGAAGATAGGAGAGGATAAGATAGAAAAAGAAAATCAGTAAAGAGGAGAGTAAACATTTTAACATGTCGTTGCGTGACTTATAATATGAAAGCAAAATATGAAACAACTTCGACAATCTATACGTACAGTAAAGTTATTACATTTATTACTTTCTTTTTAACTTGTCGCTTATGAATATTCTATGGGAATTTGCTTTCAGTGAAGGTTCTTATGGGCTTTGTCAATCCACAAGGATTCCGGATTCAAAAGATCGATATAATTTAATCACTAGTTAAATATATGAAGGAGAAATGCAGAAAAAGATTTAGAGGCATTGATAAGCTATAAGGCAATCGTCGTTTCTGGAACATTACATCATGTCAGAATATTTAATCTCTTTATTCGGCTCCTAATAGAAAAATAGAAAAGAGCTAATTGGGAGATTCTGTATTGTCACTCGACCTGACAGAGTTCACTGCCAAATACTTCTTGATTCATCCTCCACCGCCTTAAAAATGTAAAGGTATATTAAGTAATGTAATCCAAGATCTCCATCTACCGACCTATATATCTATCTACCTATTAATCTACCTATCTACTCTTCTCTCTTTCTCTCTATTTCTCTCTTACTCTCTCTCTCTCTCTCACTCTGTCTTGCTCTTACTCTCTCTCGCTCTCTTTTACTCTCAGTTACTCACTCATTTTTTCTCTCACTCCCTCTCTCTCTCTCTCTCTCTCTCTCTCTCGTACACACTCAGAAAACACAATTGGTATTAATGCTTTACATAATGTACACGTGATCGGTGCACTCCAAGTATATTAGCATAAAACTCGGTTGCATTAACAAATGTTGCCAGTCCTATTCTTCAACATTACTCAGCAAATACACGATGTGTTGGTATGCGTTTGCGTCTTCCAGAGGTGTTGTTAAATGAAATCGCGTCCGCTAAACGTACTCACAGATTCAAAGAGATAACACAATTTCATAATGAACGAGAACGGGAAAATTTCTTGTTCATAGCCGGGTATTTTAATTACCAACTCCCATTTCCTAGAAGGAATAAAATTTAAAGCCGATCACTGTAGGACACGAACTCAGAACGGAGAAACAAACATTGCAAGAGATTTACCCGCCGCTCTGATCACGTGGCCACTTCACCGTCTTGCATCATTGTAAATACCTTGTTGGTTAGCATGTACAGTATCATTGCTAATAATTTGTTTGTTAACATGAATTACTTTTGTTACTTTTAAAAATATGAAAGAGTTATTTTGTTGGACGGCTGTCTGCTGGCCTAGAATTCATTTTTCGATGCTTTCATTAAAGAAATGTATTTGTTCATTTTCTGCGAAACAGCGAAAATCTTGAAGAATGAATTCATTGTCTGTTTTATTGCTCATATTAACCATTTCTCAGCTGTTGACATGGGCGGGATAATTATTCAAAGTGGATCCATTCTCCGGTAAAAAAAAAGTTCAATTTTCTGCATAATGTTATCGTCTGCAACAACTGATTTCAGCTTTAATATATTCATTTATTTTCCAAGACTTATTTTTCAAATAATTTCTCGTGTTCTGCAATATTACAGTAAAGAGTATGTGAACAGAAAATGGAAGCATTCGTAGTTGATGCCTTGTCACAGAATCAAAGACAGCGTGTCTGAGAGTATTTGTTATCATCTTCTATTAAACTCATCTTGATTGCAGCATCTGGATCATTTGCACAAACCTCATTATTGACAATCCTCATATCTTCAAATGATGTACTTTCGGGAATATGATTCAGCAATGTTCTCAAGTGGGGAGCAATGTATCCATTAGAATGAATATTACAGTCCCGATACCTTGGACGTTTATGCTCAGAAACAGAATATATTCAAAATGGGAAATAAGTTGGCTGATTCCTTTGTGCATGCGAAAATATGAATTATTAAAAAGTTACCAGAAATGAAACTCTTGAGCTTAAACTTTATGTTAGGGTTTCGGGTTAGAGTTAGAATGTAGAATTAAGGTTAGCGTTAGATATTAGGATTGAGGGTAAACTTAGAGTTTAAGGTTAGAGTTAGAGTCTAGAGTTGGGGTTAGGATTTAAGAGTAAGAGTTACGATTATGTTGATGAAATCAAACAATTTTTTAGTTAATTTTTCTCAAAAATGTTCTCTTTGAAATGGGGGTTTTAGCCGCTATTTCAAAATGTTGGATAATTCAAACATTTAACTACGCCCGTGGCTGTCTGTTGACAACTTTTCTTCGTCTTATAAGGGTAATAAAATCCGATCTCTCTGCTGTTTTCATGGCTATACAGTGTTCGAAATATTACCTTCTTGTCTGTATAATACAATACACATTCGACGCTTCAAAATGAAAAAATAAAAAGTTTGCTTACATATATTGTTGTTACATTCCAAAAAGCTATGTATTTAACGCTCAATTTGGCAGAGATTTTTGTCAGTGGGCAGTTTAGCTTAAAGCTAGAGAGCTCAGCCGGTATTCGAGTTCCTTGGCAATTTGTTGACGACATTTTCCCCCGTCTTATAAAGGTAATAATACCCGATTTTTTCTGCTGTTTTCACGACTATACTGCGTTCGAAATATTATCTTTTTGTCAGTTATAATATGATATAACTATACCTGTACGTTTTTCTAAATGCCCAACTTTTTTAAAAACGTTCCCAACATGGCCATCTCTTAGAAGTCTGTTTTCTCGTAACTGCTTTTGTTAACAAATGCATTTTTTGTACGTTCAAAGGAGAATTACTCAATATATTTTCCATCTTAAGATTTTCCTATTTCAAAACTTAAACTCCGCTTAATCATTTTGGGGATTTATTTTCTGTTTCTCTTCTACAATTTATTGATTCACTCCCTTGTATAGTGTTTGAATGTTTCGATAGTAGATAATATGTACTTTAAAGAAGGCAGGCAATTTACTGGTTTATTCTCATTCATCTAGTTTCAGTTATGTTATTATTTTCTTTCACTAATCTTTTCAGATTTTACATTGTCAATGAAACAACATATTGTTGTCCTTCTAAATGGACAATTACATATTGCATATGTGGATACGAACCATATAATTTAAACCACAGCGTTCTGTGTGCTTTCTTCTGCTTGTGAAACATGGCAGCCGTTAATATAATTATCAACATCATTTGTCTTTGCTTCTTAGTGTTCGTAATTTGTTTCTCCTGTAATAATGACTGCTGCACAGATGTGACGTTTATGAATATATTTACTGATATATTTCACTGTTTTAACAGTTATACATACTTCTACATTGCAAAGACCGCCGAATTTAACACTGAAATACGGAAATTACAGTGACATTTATGAATATATTTACTAATATATTTCCCTATTTTAACTGTTAAATATATTTCTACATTGGAAAGACTACTGAATTTAACATTGAAATACGGAAAATACGGTGACTGTTATGAATAGATTTAGATATATTTCACTATTGTAAGTTACTTATATATTTCTGTATCGCAAAGGCCATTATATTTAGCACTGAAATATGAGAAGTACGGTGTTATTTATCGTTCGTTAAAACGTATTTGATTATCAGAACTTTGAACCATTATCTGGACATTTGATAGGTGTTAACATTCTGCGCTGTAGTTTTCGAGAAAATGAAATATTTGGATACTGTTTTATGACATTTCCCATCAATCATGCGCTGGAATAATCTTTCCCACATGGACCATGTGGCAGCGCTGGATTACGCAAAATAAGCACTACTTAGGGCATCAAGGGAATGGGGCTACACAGAAATGGTAAATGGCTTACAGTACAAAAGAAATCACTTTAAACTTGCTAGAATAATATTTTTAAAATGGTTTATATGATCGGAAATATAATTTCGAAGTATTCAAGGTGTCATAGTGAGGAGCTGATCAAAACCTTTGCAATTTAAAAAAAGTAGGAGAAAACTTTACTAATATAAACAAAATAAAAGTATACAAAAATAAACATTATTTTCCATCTTACTCTTAGCTTTGTTTCATTTTGAAAATATAAATTTATTTTATGGTTCATGTTTGTGTTTATATTTTGAATTGTGTGTGTGTGTGTGTGTGTGTGTGTGTGTGTGTGTGTGTGTATGCATAGGTATGCATGTATATGTATGTATGTTGACACCAAAATCTTTTAAGTGTTTAGGGCCTCAATGTGTCTTAGTTCAGCCCTGCATAAGCTTTTAATATATTTCGATGTGGGCTCATTTGTCTTTCTACAATCGCTAGTTTTCGTATGTGAATTTATCTTTTTCTCCTGGACCTAACTGATAAGTATTTATTCAAATGTTTAACATATAACAATGGACATTCCATGTTTGTTAAACTATGTATATGCTCTGCAACTTACCCAAGAACATCTTTTCCCAATATACGACGTAATGAATCCTTAAGCTTCATGAAGAGGCCCCGATTTGTTAAATCCAGTCCATCAGCCAGTGTCTTCCCAGAATACAGATCAGCTATAGTTTATTCCCAATCCTAATTACACGCGAAAGTAATAAAGAAAAGCAATCCAGTTTCCCGAAGTGTCCTACAATTACCATGGAGTCTTAACATAGTATTAGTGTCCATCGTGGGCCTCATAGAAAGGCTGACTACATGACTATTCTTTTATCGATAAACATTGTTTCTGAGTCCATGTGATCGAAAATAGCACAATTCACTGCTATTTGAGTTTTCTCTCTTCTCCACACGCTCTTATTGAAATTTGGAATGCATATCACAGTGATGTTCTCTGTGCTAAACGACCTGAATGGTGACGATAATAGAAATCATCGTCCTATACCATAAGCCTACATTTCTAGTAATCCTTTTGTGTTATTTGCATAGTTTTTCTTACAACGTCACATGTTAAATCAACTTCCCATTTTCTATCACTAAACGGATATAACAATGAAAATTGTGACAAGTTATAATTTGGATGAATGAATGTCATTGTTTGAAGTTTAACCTCTCCTGCAACACCTCGTTTACATAACGTAATAATTCGTTCCAGTTGCAGTATTTCGAAATTACTATCTGGCATAATTATGGCAGATTCTTCTTTGCAGTTGGCTAATTGGCTCTTTGGCTACCAAACATAGCAACCTATTTACGTGGAGGAAATGCCATAGAAAATTCTCGACTATTAACAGTATCCAAGTATTCTTTGCTATTATCATGAAATGGGGCGGTCAATTAGTTATCTCTTTACATCAGTGTTTGATGTGAACCCATAATATCGCTGTCTAATGTGTTGAATATTTACATCCTCTGAAACAGTTGAAATGGTGTATCATTAAGATACATCTAAGTAAACGCCGAATATCTTTTACTTGTATCAGCCATTGGACTGCGGCCATGCTAGGGCACCACCTTGAAGGGTTCTAACCGATCAAATTGACCCTCGTATTAATTCTTTTTTTTAATAGAAAGTTAAAGAAGTGATGTTTAAATTCTCAATCGCAGAATAATGCTAATAATATAGCCTGAACAGGATAAACTATCCCTATTTTTGCAGAGAAAAGTGTAGGTGGCCAGCTGTGGACTCGAACTCACATCCCCGTCATTACATGTGACGATGTTTTTGCCGATTAAGCTAAACTCACCACCACAAATTCCTCTGCAAATTAAGATATATAAATCTCGCTTTTCTCATTATGTATACAACGTGTATTTATTTGAATTGTTATCGTAGCTTAAGCTTTTGGCGAAGCAAAATCTCCATCCGAGCCTTAACCTGAGATATAAATTTAGTATATTTTACATTAGTTTAACTTCACAGGGTTTTTTTTTCAAATGTGGAGCACTGGGGTAGTTAGTGTGTGTACCACCTAAGACTGTCTTTGAGTTTTTCCACCACTCCTCCTCCCCTATACAGGCTTATACATTGGTCCCAAGTGTGCTGACTCCATTAAAGCATCGCGCATTGCGGACCGAACCCACAACCTCACTTCCCTAGCTACGCAACTACTGAGAGAGTAATTATTCAATAGAAAGTAATACTAACCGCCCATTGAGCTGGGAAATTGTTTGGAGCTCTTTACAATGCCTTCCTTTAGCCTCAGCTTTGCACCACATTTTCAACACGCAACTTCTATCTTCCCAATATAATTTATGTTCCGTTGTTGCTTCTTGAAATTCGACAAATGTTTTATGCTTCAAATTTGTTTCCGTAGCTGTATTTATTCTATATGAAGCAACCATTGCAGTCGAACTTTGCTGCAGACTTTGAGGTTCACTTTTAATAGAACGTCATCTTCAGTCTCGGTTTCATCCTTGAGAAGTCCGTTCTGTAATTTCACAGTCCTTTTATCAATCATTGTTTGTCTTTTAATTTCGCAGTTTTCTAGCATTGTCCCGAATTTAATTGGCAACAAAAGATACGTTCTTTTTCCAGATGTCAGGGCAGCTTTTGTTGGCACTAATTGATAAGGTTGTATTCATCGGAATTAAGACTGTGTTCTCTTCTCGGCTGAGTCGTTAGATCGTCGGACATGATGCTTCAATATATTTGCTCCACTCCTGGCACTCTGTGTTCAGGTCATACCGAGATCAACTTTGCTTTTTATTTTTTCGAGGTCAATAATAGAAAAATACCAATCCAGAGTGGAGGATTAGTGGATGTGTCAGAACGACGGACCTCATATTTCATGCTATTTATTTCAGCTCTTTCTGCTCTGACTCCCAATCCCACCGCAGACCACTCTATTGCAAGCATTGGGAAATGGTCTCTACTTTGAGAATAGCTTCTTCCCTTTTATCACAGACTTACTGTAAAGAATCAGATTCCTCGTTAAAATATAAAACGAAGTTATTTTTTCCCCGTTCTAAGAAAGAAAGAATACGAAAGCGAAAGCTGAAAATAAAACTGAAACTGAAACTACAGTTTGTAACGAAAGACATTGAAATTGTGGAACACAATTTTTAAAAGTAAATTAATTTTAATTAATGATATCATTGGATATTTAAACGGCTATAAAGGCTACAGCAAACATAGACAATATAGAAAGAAAAAGGTAATAAATGGCTATCAGATTAGAAATAAGCATGTATACACACAAACTTACAAACACACACACACGCACACACACACACACATACACACTAACACACACTCACTCACACACACACATATGTATGTGTGTATAGCATACATGCATTTATATAGAAACACGCTGCACACATGCTTTGCATACATATATGTACATATATAACTTTATTTGTGCTTGTGTGTGTATGTGTGAGTGTGTGTGTATGTATGTATGTATCTATCTATCTATCTATCTATGTGTGTGTATGTACGTATGTATGTATGTATGTATGTATGTATGTGATAATGGAGAAGAGAACGGAAGCCACAAATGATAAAATTATATATCCAAAGTCTAAAAACATGTAATTACTGGAGTAAGTTGCTGAAAGCGTTGAACGATATAACTTGTAGAAATCATTCATTATCTGACGTAAAATGATATTGTTACGTGTTAACCAAACGATACGTACAATTAATTTTAAGAAGTTTTACTGAATACCAAACTAATAATATTATATAATGAAATTATTGGCTACTAGAATTATGGACAATATAGAAAGCAACTCTGAGAAATGCGCACAATTTCAACGACTGAATAAATACGCGTGTATATATATGTGTGTGTACGTACGTACGTATGAGTGCATCTATGTATTTACGTATGTTTGCGGAAGTTATGAACGACAGTCACATACTCTTGTTAGATTCATTAGTACTGGGTAGCTTTAGCTGACGAGAGATAATAATGTCGAAACAACGGGTGTTCCGAAATCACCTAATGCTAATGTATTGGGTGAGTTATAACCGTACATCCGTCTTAAATTATTTGTTCTCCAATGACCCAATGACAAAATAAAACAACGATTAGCATATTCACGTTCGAATCTGCTGGAACGTATTAAGAATGAATAGATAGATAGATAGATAGATAGATAGATAGATAGATGGATGGATGGATGGATGGATGGATGGATGGATAGATAGATAGATAGATAGATAGATAGATAGATAGATAGATAGATAGATAGATAGATAGATATCTTTTTATTATAGCCACACAGGGCTAAATACAGAAAATGGACAAATTACAAAGTAGGGCTTTTCTTTGGGGGTGGGGATAATTTCGATCAAAAGGGATCGCGGAAAAAAAGGGGGGGATTTCGATCAAAAGGGATCGCGGGAAGAAAAGGGGGGGTCGATCAAAAGGGATCGCGGGAAGAAAAAAAAAGATAGATAGATAGATAGATAGATAGGTAGATAGATAGATAGACAGACAGACACATACATACATACATGCATACATACATGCATACATACACATATGAATAGATTTTTCTCATGCCTATGTTTATGCACGTACATATATTTCAGCGCATTAATTTCTCATTCGTTTATGTCTGTATAATACAAAAATGCCACAAAATCATACCACTCTCTTAACATATTTTATCAATATTCCGTTTGAACGTTTCGCTATTTTACCCCTGATGCTTCGTTCGACAACTATACGACGCTTCATTAGAACAAATTGAATGGAACATGTTAAACAATTGTGTAATAACAGATGTGATCGATTTTCAAAGTACAAGAACATCTGTGAAAATATAGAAACGGTGAATGTTACTGCACCTCATTCATAGTCGAAAACATCTTTTCATTACTTTGTAAGGAGTATTGGTAATCTTTAGACACTGCTAAAGCCCTGGAGTGATTTAATTTACTTGAATGAAATGCAATACGTTGATTAATAAAGTCCCTGTTTTTTATTCGCTTTCCTAACTTTATATATATATGTATGTATGTATGTATGTATGTATGTATGTATGTATGCATATATATGTATGTATGTATGTTTATGTGTGTTTATATATATATATATATATATAGATAGATAGATAGATAGATAGATAGATAGATAGATAGATAGATAGATATGTCTTGTCCTCTCTTTCAATATTTATGTATGAACGTATGCATATATTTTCATATATATGCCTATGTCTGTGTGTGTATGTGTATATATACGCACACATACATATATACATGCATATGTATATATATATATATATATATAATATATATAAATACACGCTCAGGCACACACAGTTAAACGATAACCAAGATTTACTACACAAGGGACTCCATGCTGGATTAATGGCACATTTATGGCAATGGGACTTCCGTCGCTAACGACGACGAGTATTCAGTTGTCGGATCATCTAAACGCCCGATTTGTTAAATGAACCCATAAACGGCACGAAGACCCTTAATTTGAATTTTGAGTCGAATCGTCGTAGCACGATATGTGACAAAATACCATTTTGGATTCCATGTACACGGTCTGATCCAAAAGTATCGAGTTTGTTGCTATGGTAACGGAGCTAAAGTACGCAGTAAATATATAATGTTTTTATTTAGTAGATCAGTTACTGTGCGTCACATTAAAAGCTATGTATTTTTGAACGGGAATTCAGCAACGCCGCCTAGCCAAGCAGCCGCCTTGTGTTGATAAAGAGCAATAACCCAGAAACCGGTCCACTGATGTTGCTTTCTGCTGGATGGGGGTGCTGCACGCCCTGTTCGAAAACATAAGGACACAGATATTGTGTCGTATAGCCAGCTGTAAACGATGCTTCCTGGGGATAAACAACAGCAATAATCGTCCCTTCCAGGACTGCCACATTATGTTGGAAAATAGTCTTTACTTTAAAAAACTGTTACTGAATATCTCGTTTTGAGAGACTTAGGAATAAATATGTATATATATATATATATATAACGGGTTTCTTTTAGTTTCCGTTTCCCAAATCAACTCGTAAGTCTTTGGTCGATTCGAGGTTATAGTAACGGACACTTGCCCAAGGTATCATGTAGTGGGACTGAAACCGGAACCATGTGGGTGAGAAGCAAACTTCTCATCATACACCCACGCCTGTGCCTCTATATACATATAGAGAGACAGACACACAGACACACAGACAGGCAAATAGATAGATAGATAGATAGATAGATAGATAGATAGATAGATAGATAGATAGATAGATAGATAGATAGATGTGTGTGTGTGTGTATTTCTCTGTCTTCTCATTAATTTCCACTTTGTTCTCTCAAACACATTCTTTTGCCATATCTTTATCTTCTTTGTCTTCAACATCAATTTGTCATCCTCTCTCCCTCTTCCTCGTCCTGCCTTCCTCTATCTCTCTTCTCCTCTCTCTCTCTCTCTCTCTCTCTCTTTCTCTCTATCTTTCTCTCTATCTCTCTCTCTCTTTCTCTCTCTGGCTCACACCGTCTCTCTTTCTTTCTCTTCCTCTCGTTCCATCTCCCTCTATTTCTCTCTCTCTCTCTACCTCTCCCCCTCTCTCTCACTCTCTCTCTCACTCTCTCTCTCTCTCTCTCTCTACCTCTCCCCCTCTCTCTCACTCTCTCTCTCTCTCTCTCTACCTCTCCCCCTCTCTCTCACTCTCTCTCTCTCTCTCTCTCTACCTCCCCCCCCTCTCTCTCTCTCTCTGGCTCACACCGTCTCTCTCACTCTCTCTCTCTCTCTCTCTCTGGCTCACACCGTCTCTCTTTCTTTCTCTTCCTCTCGTTCCATCTCCCTCTATTTCTCTCTCTCTCTCTCTCTCTCTACCTCTCCCCCTCTCTCTCTACCTCTCCCCCCTCTCTCTCTCTACCTCTCCCCCTCTCTCTCTCTCTACCTCTCCCCCTCTCTCTCACTCTCTCTCTCTCTGGCTCACACCGTCTCTCTCTCTCTCTCTCTCTCTCTCTCTCTCTCTCTCTGGCTCACACCGTCTCTCTTTCTTTCTCTTCCTCTCGTTCCATCTCCCTCTCTCTCTCTCTCTCTCTCTCTCTCTCTCATTCCATCTCTCGTTATTTTTCACTTTATTGCTTTACCGATTTTCTTATAAATTAGATTTTATGATGATATTTTGCGATGTTATATAGAATTTATCTATTTATTTGTTAAGACCTGATATTATGTATTTATATGTGTCGGATTTATATCCTTTTTTATGTAAATTTACATAAAAAATATAAACAAAACAGATATTTTATTCATTCTTTTTATTATTTTTGTATTTCATTTTAATCGCATTTTCTCAGTTTCATTATTGTTTCTTGTGTATTTACTTTGACTCTCATGTTACGGAAACTTCGAGCCAAGGTAATCTAGATGCTCTGATATGCAAGTACGTATGAGTGTATGTATGTGTATGTATGTATACGTATATATATGTATATATATACATACATACATATATATATATGTGTGTGTGTGTACATATATAATAGAAAATTGGACAAAATGCTTGACGGCATTTCTTCCGGCTTTTTGTCCTGAGTTCAAATTCTACCGAGATTGACTTTGCCTTTTTCGCTATTTCTAATTTCATAATTTCGAGTTAAGCACTAGAGTCGATGCTATCGGCTTCCCACTTCCCTAAAAAAAAACTTCTTAGTTCAACTGCCGCCGAAGTCGATTTCGCCTTTCATTCTTCCAGGGTCGATGACATAATTACTAATTGAACCCTAGGATCGATAGATTCGACTTGCCCCCGCCCCTCGAATTTGCTGTCTCTGCGCAATTTTTTTATTTTTTAGTTATATATCATCGGTTGTGTTCTCATTTGTTGTAACAAGAACGGTTGTTCGAAAGTCTGTTGCATGAAACATCTAGCGTCGTCAGCAAATACATATTTTACCATTTTCCTGGATTATCAGGAGAATACGAATATTAATTCACCAATCTGTGTCATTACGGATGTTTTCTGTATCTGGCAGATTTTAATCTATAGTTCTGCAAGAATTATTCCCAGGACGATATTATTCTTTATGTCGCAATACGAAGTGAACCAATAAGAGTACCTCAAGATGCCGCTAGATGTGGTAGAAGTAGCGACCAAATTTCACTCAAATCCCCAAACTAATTTTAAAAAATAAAAAGAAGCACGTACTAGATAATGGAAAATGTTTTCCCAGATCCTACGCAGTTGAATGAAAGCAGACACAGTAATCACGGCGGGAACGTCTTTGGTGGTATGCTTGCTGAATCAGGGAAAACCGATAGCTAAATAACAACAACAAGAAACCTTTTTTTATTATAAGCACAAAGCCTGAAATTGTGGGGAAGGTGTCTAGTCAATTACATCAACTCCAGTATTCAGCTGGTACTTATTTTATTAGCCTCAGCGGAATTTGAACTTAGAACGAAAGATGGACGATATGCCACTAAGCATTTGTCTGACGTGCTAACAGTTCTGCCAACTCACCAATTAACAACGACCACAAAAAAAGTCACAATAACAATTATTATTAAAGAAAATGATTTGGCAGAATCGTAGAGCGTTGGGTATAATCCTGGTAGTTTTTATTCGAATCCCAGCGATCTGAGTTCAAATCCTTTCGTGGTCATGTTGCCTTTTATAATTTCGGAGTCAATAAAAAATGTGGGATTGGCAGAAATGTGACAGATTCGGGGAGGAGAGAGAGTCCTTGCGGTACATTTTCCAACTATTTCTGTTCTGGGTTCAAATCTCACCGCGATTGACTTTGCCTTTCAACTTTTCGGAGTTGTAAATGAGATTACGAGATTAAGAAGCTCGCTTTGTAACTACATGGTTCAGAGTTGAGACCCACTGCGTGGCTCCTTGGGCGAGTATCTTCTACTATATCCTTGGGTCGAACAATGCCTTGTCAGCGAATTTGGTAAAAGGAAACTGAAAGAAGCCCATTGCAAAAGTTCAAAATGGACTAAACCTTTAATATCCCACCAAACAGATAACAACTTCTTACATGGGTAAAGAGTTTCTTTAGCCTGGGGTACCCGTGTTTCTCCTTTCCCCACCCACTCGCTTCGGCCCTTGACATTCTTTTAGAGAACCCATTTCTCTTCACCAGTCACTGTTCGGTCCAAAAAAGGTTCATTCATGAGACGTGACAGCAAAGAAGAGCGCTCCCTGCGCGCGATTAGATTCGGAAAGTTTGCGTGGAACCCATTGACACAATTTTCTGACTTTTCCGATGGTACGCAGGTCTCGACGAATGGTTGAATAACCAAATCCAAGCTTCTCTGCTAGTTCCTCAGCATTACGATGGGATTTTGTTCTACCAGGGTTTGCAGGACGTCCCCATCGAGCTCTACAGATCTTCCAGGACGCGGCTCGTCTTCTAGGTTGTAGTTTCCGGCTCGGAATCTCTGGAACAAACGTTGACACTGGTTTACACTTATTGTCCGAACCCCATATACTTCATTACTATTCCTCACATTTTTTGTTGCATTGTTGCCTTTGTTGAACTCATAAAGCAAAATATGCCGAATATGCTCCTTTTTCACTTCCATTATAACTTTGAAAAAATAACTGTTAAAATCGAACTGCACTCTTCAAAACTTGCACTAAGAATAAGAACAAGGTAAAATTACTACCTGCTTATATAGCAAGTTGATACAGGTAGTTTATCCTGTCTCCCTCCCACTCTTGGTTCATGCAATTGAAAAAAAAACTCATTATTTATGGGATGACCCAATACACACACACACACACACATACATACACATGTTTACATACACACACACATATATATGTGTGTATATGATGCATAAAGTCAGGATGCAAACTGATGGAAGTCTTTGAGGATCGTGCGAGATTCCTTTTGGTATGGTGCTTGTTCCGACTGTCGGTGATCTGAGTTCAAATCTTACCAGATCAACTTAATTGCCTTTCATCCTTTCGGTATCAAGAAACAAAATGGTAATCAAGTATTGATGTCATTTCTTTTATTTTTTTCTTCTTTGTTTGTCTGTCTGTCAGCCTGTCTGTTTCTCTCTCTCATCTTTCTCTCTTTCTTCGTTCTCTCTCTCTCTTCTCTCTCTCTCTTCTCTCTCTCTCTTCTCTCTCTCTCACTCCCCTCTCTCTCTCTCTCTCTCCTCTCTCTCTACTCTCTCTCTCACTCCCCTCTCTCTCTCTCTCTTCTCTCTCTCTCTTCTCTCTCTCTCACTTCCCTCTCTCTCTCTTCTCTCTCTCTCTTCTCTCTCTCTCACTCCCCTCTCTCTCTCTCTCTTCTCTCTCTCTCACTCCCCCTCTCTCTCTCTCTTCTCTCTCTCTCTTCTCTCTCTCTCTTCTCTCTCTCTCACTCCCCTCTCTCTCTCTCTCCTCTCTCTCACTCCTTACTCTCTCTCTCTCTCTCTCTCTCTTCTCTCTCTCTCACTCCCCTCTCTCTCTCTCTTCTCTCTCTCTCTCTCTCTCTTCTCTCTCTCCCCCTCAGGGGAGCAAAACAAAAAAGGAAGTGTTCAAAACATGAACTCAAAACGAGAAATAAATTATCAGTTCAGTAATCGGATTATTTTCTTCTTCTTCTTCTTCTTCTTCTCTCTGACTTTCATCATATTTCTCTCTCTCTCTCTCTCTCTCTCTCTCTCTCTTTCTCTCTCTCACTCTGCTAGAGTAACCTCTAATGCAAAGATTCATCCTTCTCACACACCGTTTCCCACTGATTCGACCGTACACCCAACCCTGATAGAAGGATACCCATATCAAATCACTTTACCCGTTAAGCTTACAAGGAGGTAACTCGTTTAGTATTACAACTGAATGCTCATCGTCGGAACTGACGGAGACTCCACCCACTCATAGTAGTAAATTGATTGCATCTTTCTTGCTTCCTCTCCTCTCCCCACCCCTTTTACTTCTTTCATTACATTCAATATATCAATTTAGATGTTTTTCTTTCCTTCCACTACTTTCAAAATATATTACTTGAATTCCAATAACTCCCTTTCTACGTTTTGATTAATTTTTCACTAATTTTAATTTCAATTTCAACTTGATCATCATCTATTTTTTTTTTCAAAAAAGGAAAAAACAAAAACATATTTGAAAGATTTCGAAACTATTCTCCTTTATTTTTCTATCTCGTCCTTGGAGACAGTAATAGATGAGGTTCTTTCTAATCATAAGCAAATCTATTCTGCATAAACAAAACAAAAAAAGACTATACATACTTATTAAGTTGAAAATGTTCTTCCTTCAAACAGTGCGTATTTTTTCTATGTAGTTTCCCATCTGTTAGTTTGTTTCTTTTTATCCTTTCGTAATAACTCTCACATAAAGATAATGAAGCTGCTTGGTGTTTCAGCGATTTTGTCGCAGTTGTCTTTTAACCTCTTTCTTAGACTCAATCTTAGACTTAGTCTTATTATCAAAGGCGCTCCGACCTTGACAACTCCCTGCCTCTTGAAGTATTTGTATGCTGTCAACTTAATGTGACAGTCCCCTGAAGGGAATAATACTACTGTTGGTTAGACCTAGGAAGTTGCACCGCTTCCTGTCGGCCTTGACACATTTCCTGTGTCCTTATGTTTACAAGGGGGAGACAAGCACCTCCACCCAGCTAAACCTGCATCCAGAGACTCAGAAACATGTCTCTGGATGCAGGTTTACCTGGTGGAGGTGCTTGTCTCCCCCTTGTAAACATAAGGACACAGGAAATGTGTCAAGGCCGACAGGAAGCGGTGCAGCTTCCTAGGTCTAACCAACAGTAGTATTATTCCCTTCAGGGGACTGTCACATTAAGTTGACATCATACAACTACTTTATCGTATAACTACTGCATAAATCTCTCTGAGAGATTTAGAAATGTATTACTTCTATATCCCTGCCTTTTATTCAGACTATATTTTGCAAGATGTCCTTTAATAGAAAATAAAAATGACTGTCGGGGGTGGTTTGAGGAAATTTTGGTTGCCGTGAAGACTTCGTCGTGGATTTGAGGATCACTGAATAATGAGTTTCGTACCAAATGTGTTACAGTATTTACACATAGACCGTGTGTTCACGTGTTCAAATCCTATCTGATTCCATAAAATCAATACCAGTTATATATGCTATTTATTTGCTGTAAAGCTGCTTAAGTGGCTTAAGGGCCTAGGTTTTCGTGCTGAAGTGCTAGTCAAACTCTGACAAGAATATAGTTATATATTTTTGCCAATCTATGCCCATATTCTTATAAAAATTATTGCTTTGTCTCTCCATAAATGACATCCTTATTGATTTCCTATACACGTGAAAATCCTCGCATTCATGTTGTTACTGTTTCAAATAAGTTCTGAATGAACAAATTCCTGATCAAAATAAAACAAAAACTAGCAAAGATAACTGAGCAGTGGCCAGTGGCATCACGAATACATATACATACATACATACATGCACATATATATGTGTGTGTGTGTGTGTGTGTGTGTGTGTGTGTGTGTGTGTGTGTGTGTGTGTGTGTGTGTGTGTGTGTGTGTGTGTGTGTGTGCGTATGTATAATAACGAAGGCGGCTATACGCAGTACAGAACCAAAAAGGAAAAATTCAGCTGTCTCTAATTGTGACGGTTCAGTGTAGTACCTACATTGCTAGGAACAAGAGTTAAAAACCCCTAGCTGCAAGGGAGCATAGTTCCATACTTCGACAGATAACCGCCCCACAGCGAGCGAGATCACTATACTCGTCTAGTTTCACTTAAAATTAAAGCTCATTTATATACGTATAAATAGATGTGTATGTATGTATGTATGTATGTATGTATGTATGTAGGTATGTAGGTATGTATGTATGCATCTTTGTGTGTATGTGTCTATTCAGTTATGAATTAGAAGTTGCGCTAGTGTTCCAGACTTAATCGCCCGCACATATTCAATGTATGTTTTGCTTGTTCACTGGTTCGTTCGTCACAGCGCTGGGAGGAAAACTTCCTCTTAGTATTGGATGTTAGAATAGTAAGAGAAATACCCGAGAGTGGCCTGTGGCATGTAGTTATGCAACAAAGACGAATATAGGTATATTAAATATCATACAAGAAAAGTACTTGCTTTAGTGAAATTAACTCCGCCTCCAGAGATGGTAGACCAATCGTTTGTTGGCAATTGATATCAATTCCAATTGAGAAAGGGAAATAATCTTAAGAATTAAGAATTCCTCTTTCGTTCTGCAACAGTTAAGGTAGAACAATTGTTATATTGGTGACACATGTTGAAGTGGGAACACGTGTCTGCAACTGTCCTCTTTTCGTCAGACAATTAGCTTAATAGCTCGTCATTTTTTTATAACTGACTCTTGGCATTATCTCCCCTTCTCATCGAGAGTTGGTACCAATTGCCGCCAAGTGATTGGTCTGCTCTCTCTCCCTCCCCCTCTCTCTCTCTCTCTCTCTCTCTCTATCTATCTATCTATCTATCTCTATATTTCTCTACCCGCATATCCGCGTATACACACACACATATGCAAGCATAAATACCTACATACATACAGACAGACATGCATAAATACATACAGACAGATATACATGAATACATACATTTAAGTATATATGAGCTTGTCTAGATATGCAAGTGCATGCATGAGAATATATACATAAAACAAGACATACAAATCTGCACATATACATACATACATACATACATACATACATACTTACATACGTACATACGTACATACATACATACATACATACATACATACATACATACATACATACGTACATACATATGACGTACACTAGGAGAGTCGATTTGCCATTCTTTTTAGCATTGTCACATAATTAGAATACAAATGAGTTAATCAATAATTTACTTCAACTTTTTCATTAATTGATCAGTTGAATCAGCATATTGATTTCATCGCAGTCTGTGAACTTCACGATGGCTGGAATAATAAAACATATATATTCTGCTTTTGTTAACCCCGTGATAGAATAACGCACACACAAGATTTCATTCCCGGCATGCAAATCTCTGGGGATAACCAAAGGACAAATTCAAGGAGTTCAGGTGCCAGAAAAAAGTTTAAAAGCACCATAAATATAATGCAAATAAAACCATTTTTGTGTATTGGAGCAAGTCTTGGAATCAAATGGGAAAAGCAAGATGATAAGGCATAGTCATAATATAAAAGCAACAAACTCCAAGGAATGTTTTGCTGGTATTACCTCACAAGGTAAACTACCTTATAAATTGGTTTCAAATTTTGGCACAAGGCCAGAAATTTAGAGGTAAGGGGCAAGTTGATTACATCGACCCCAGTGTTCAAATGGTGCTTATTTTATCGAGCTCGAAAGGATGAAAGGAGAAGTCAAACCTGGCGGCATTTAAACTCAGAGTGTAAACTTGAGAGAAATGTTGCGAAATATTTTCTCGGTGCGGTTAGAAGTGAAAGTTAAAATTTAAGTAGTTGGAAAACTAAGATCTTTTATATTCCAACTAAGATATTCTCTTTCAAAAAGACCACCTGTTTCAATAACAATTACATTTTATGCAAATGAAATTCAAAGACAAATTGTAAATTTAGAAATGTAGCATATCATATGAGATGAATGGAAAACAAATACAAGAACATTACCACAAATTAAACGAGGAAACGACCAGTAGCCTAACAGAAAGAATGGAGGTTCACCGACGATAGTACAAAATAAAGAAACCGAAATAAATACTCGACCAACATACAAACAAGCACATGTTGGCTTGATAAACATCACTCAGATGAACACGCTAGCCACAGGACTCAATATTACTGTAACTGCAAGAAGTAATGCATATGTTAGAAAATGAAAATGAAAAGTCAACAGAAAATATGAACAGAATAACAACAACACCATTATACTTCAATCCATGTAGTTCTGCAGCAGGACTGAATAGTCATCAGAGAGATCATGAATGGAAAGTCTGGTACCATGTAAGCATGTATGTATACACACACACACACACACACACAAACAAATCTCCCTTGTATAACTACGAATCTCTGATGAAGGAAATGTGATTACCGAAGCCGAAAAGATGTATCTACCTCTTCGCACATTCTCTGAAACAACCGTAGGATGATTTTCGCTTTATTTGATTCATTCGAGTACTTTCTTTTAAATCATTGTCATCTTATCCGCTCGTAACTTTTAATTTAATTGTATATATTTATTTGTATACGTGTATGCACGCCGCCATCCAACCTTGATTTCGAATATGTTTGTATGAAGAAATATATATGGCATAATAAATATATATGTATATATATTTTGTTATGCTGCCTGCTCGAATATGTGTTGGTTTTGACCAGGAATAACTTGATACCTGAATCTCTCTTCCTTTATTGCATCTTGTTATATATATATATATATATACATACATACATATATATATATATATATATATATATATATATATATATATATATATATATATATATATATATATATATTAACGCTACAATACATGAACATGTCATCTATAGACACATGAATATATGTACATTCATACCTACCTACCCCTTTACATATATACATTAGTCAATTAATATATATATATATATATATATATATATTCATGTGTCTATAGATGACATGTTCATGTATTGTAGCGTTAAGATGGAAACTAATGAAGAAATGAAATCAAAAATTCAAACATCTCAGACCCACCCATAGCTTTCACACACTGACACACATTTATAAACAACCGACATTCTCCCTCTGTCTCTCTCACACACACACACACACACACATGCACACACACACACACACACACACACACAAACACACATACGCACACACAAACAACACATATAGACCCTGCCACTAAAGAAAAGCACACTCCACACCACAATGCGCATTCACATAATTAACAAGTATACACACGTTTTAAAACTGTACAAACACTAAATACTTAATACACCAGCAGAAACGGAATAATCAGTTCGTGAATTAACAGGAGGTGTATATTAGCACATTAGCAAAGACAAGTGCAGATGAGAACACGTCATCGATAAAGTAGTCACAGAGTGTGACGAAAGGATTCTGACGAATCAACTGATTGACTGATCAAACGATTGATCAAATAATTGATAGTTGATTAGTTAACTAATTAACTGATAGCAATAAAAAGAAATGGAATAAAAAAAGATTTTCCTTTGTGTTTTATTGGCAAATAATCTTTCCAAAATACATCTGTTTTAACACGTTTCATATTAATTAATGTGTAAAAGAAATACAAACGTCCTTCATAATTATATATGCGTATGTATGTGTATATGTATATATATTCGTATACATGTATGTATATCATTTATGTGTATCAATTTAGGTGCGTGTATTTAGATGCATTTGTACATACATGTGTGTGTGCGTGTGTGCGTATTATATACGACGCATACATTGCTGTGTGACTAAGAAGCTCTTTTCGCAACTACAGGGTCGTGAGTTCAGTTTCACTTGGGTAAATGCCTTATTTCAATAACCCCGGGTCGAGAACTAGTTCGCAAGTGAATTTGGTAGACGAAAACAGTTTCGAAGCCCGTCATGTGTGTGTGTGTGTGTGTGTGTGTGTGTGTCTATGAGTGTCTGACAACTGGTGGAGTTCTTTTTTTTATTTATGTTCTCGTAGTCTAGCGTTTCAGTAAAAAATTGACTGATAGAATAAGTACCAGAATTTAAAAGAACTGAGACCTAAGGCAGGGTCAACTTTGCCTTTCATCTTTCTGGGGTCGATAAAATAAATATCAATATCAGTTGAGCACTGGGGTCTAATGTAATTGACTTAACTACTACCCCGAAATTGCTGGCCTTGTGCCAAAATTCGAAACCAAGGTGATAAGCTAGCATAATCGCTAACACGCCGATGATATGATACCAGTTGCCCGGTGTCGATAAAATAACTACTAGTTAAGCACTGAGGTCGATAAAATGAGTACCAGTTGAGCAGTGGGGTCGATAAAAAAAGAACCAGCTGATCACTTGAGTCGATGAAATAAATACCAGCTGAGCAGTGGAGTTGATAAAATGAGTACCAGTTTATCACCGAGGTCGATAAAATGAGTACCAGCTGAGGTCGATAATATAAGTATCACTTCAATGTTGGAATCGGTGTAATCGACTTACCGCTTGCTGGCCAAAAATTGTTGGCCTAGTGCCAAAATTTGAAACCAACATAACTAGGAGCTATTTGATCGACTAAACAGTTATACACATAAATACGCATGTAGGCATATATGCATGTATGTATGTATGTATGTATGTATGTATGTACGTATGTATGTATGTATGAATGTATGTATGTATTTCTATGTCTTTGTCGTCAATGAATGAAATCAGAATCCAACCGACGCTGTATAAAATTCTATTTATTACATTTAAACTGAATTTTCAACTTAGAATTTTCAGATTTTCTAAAGTTAAAGTTATATCGTTCTACTGTTTTCAAATTGATTTCCTATTCTACTTCCCCTTTTAAATCATCATTTCCCTGGAGATGAAGAGCCAGATAGTATTTAGTTGATTGAATTTATAACGTAATATATTGAATATATTACTGGTACTAAATATATCAACTCACACAGATCAAAGTAAGTAAACTATATATGTTAAGAACTTAAACCTGTTCTCTTACGTCTAAACCAAAATCTTCAGCTGTAAATTAAATAATAATAAATATATAAATATTACTAGCGAATTCATACGACAATCTTCTTCGTTGAAGACAGCAATATTATATAAATGTCTCTTCTATACGAAGCTCCAGGAACCTCCCTCCGCCCCGCCGGTTCTCGGTGTGATAAATGAAGTGTGAAAATGTTAGCTGCAGTCTGGAAGATTTAACTATCAGACTGCAGGCAAAAATAAACATAACTCACCGTAAGAAGATAATAGAGGAAGTATCTCTTTTACATATGAATAAAAGATGAGCAATGACCGCCTGTATAGTTTATTGTTTATAATCCCTTGCGAACTGCATCCGCTATTATTCGAAGGAGAAAATTAGATAAGAAGAGAAAGATAGATAGATAGATAGATAGATAGATAGATAGTGGAAGTCTGTGTTTGACTTGTGAATGTCTCTCTCGTCTTTTGGTTTATGTTTTAAAATAACAGGCGTTTCACAATCTCAATTCGTTAGTTTGGTTTTCAAAGCAAATATATTATAGAGCCAGAACAATTCAGCGGGCGGTACAATACCTCTGCTTTCATTCGGCTGTCAGGTTTCACTTAAATCGGATGCAATGTAGTATAAAATAGGGGCCACTCTACCCTTAACAATAGTCTTTGACTACTTTTGTATTGTATAACAGAGACTGAAAGTAAACTAAAGACGATGCACAAACATTCCACTAACTGGTATAAACCATTATATTATATCGTTATATATATATATATATATATATATATATATATATATATATATATATATATATATATATATATATATATATATATATATATATATATATATATATATATATATATATATATATATATATATATATGTAAATATATAAAAACAAAAAGATAAAGAGAGCAAAGGTAAGGTTGGAGAAGTATTTTATGGATAGAGTCTTACAGCTGTTTCTGAAAAGATCCAGTACTTCCCTTCATCGGAGACAGAAAAAATAAAGTAATCTATTATTATATCCATAAGCAGATATTTTTAGAATGAAGTGCTAAAGAGTGTGATGTGCTGAAAAAAGAGAGAACAGTACTTGAAGTGTAGTTTCATTCCAGTGGTAAATATCCGTGTAGAAATCCGTGCAAAGTAATCCTTGTGTGGATAATCCGGAAATTTATGTTGGAGCGAAAGTTGATATAGCATAGATAGCAGAGGTACATATATTCCATATTGCGATGGATTTTTGCTTGTTTACTTGAAGAATGGCCAAGTCAAGTGAAAAGTGAGCGGTAATTAGGTCAAGTCATGAAGACAGAATGTGAAAGGGGATAGAGGAGAGATAGAGGCGGAGGATGGTAGCGATATATTTATGGTCAGTTGGTCTTAACAGGGTAGAGGGGATGAGCATATACAGTGAAGGAGGAATAGGGGGTTGAGGTTAAAAGGTCTAGTGAGTAGAAAGGAATGCGTGTGTATAGTATATAGGTGGTAGGGGTATGAGTGATGAACCAAGGACAGAGATAAAGGGAAGGGATGGGTGGGAAAGGTAGTTAGTAGTATCATATTTTAGGATGCTGCCAAGCCTATTTATAGACGGTGGAAAGGGATTGAAAGAAGTGACGTAGTATGTATGCGTAGGTGGTGTTCTTGTGAATTTGAGAATAGAAGAAATAGATTTGGTGGTATATGTGTGGTGAGATGATCGAAAGGAAATAATCCTATTCAAAAGATGGTGAAAGATGGATGTTTATGCCAGGTTGAATAGGTTGCCTGTGTGGGGGGGGGGGGGGGGTTGTGTGATTATGTTGCGTGATCGTTTGTGCAATTTTGCTTTTGATAGAACCTAAATGTGTGAAAAGAGCGGTGGTTGCTGTTGCTAAACGCTTCGTTATATCGATTAAGTAGAGTGGGAGAATTGTATTTTAAAATATGGAACGCCTCCGTTAGGCAAAGCTTGCAATTGGAGCGCTGGCCCTGGTATGGAGTTCCAGAATCTAAGATGGACCATTTTAAGGTGTATTCTGTATTTTTGTTTTTGAGGTGATGAATATGATTGGCTAATGTTGTAGATTTACTGTGTTTGTCGTATCTAAAAGAGTGCATATGGGCTGCGTAGCGATGTTTAAAGTTTATAGTTGCACCAATGTACGTGGCAGTAGAGTTATGTAATAGATTTTTCACGGTGCATTTATATATTACATTGTATCTTACGCAATGTGTTTGAAGCGGACAGATAGTCCCGGAGCGACAGTTACAAGTGTAGGAGGTTAGACGGTTGCGTATGCTTGTGGTTGAGTTATTATTATTGGAGGATATGTTATTAGGGGATGTGTAGGAATCTAGATCAGTGGAATTATTGTTATGGCTATTTGTCCTATCAGTGTTATTATTGGTATTGTTATTGTCTAGAATATTAATGGGTTGGGATCCATTGTGGTCTTGTTCCAGTGTACGAGCGTTAGTGTTAAAAGAACGTATATTGATGTCCGTGTTGGATGTATGTGTGGGTCGGGTGCTGGTGCTAGCATAGTATTTTAAAGAAAGATTTGGCTAGGTTCCTAGTGTTAAGAGAGAATGGGGGGTGTACCACAGGATGGAGCGGCCACTGCTTCTTTTGGGGGTTCTGTGCATGTTGTAATTAAGGTGTTTAAGTGGAGGGCAGTTGTCTATACTTTTGGTAGGGCTAGCTGATTTAAACATCTTAGATTTGGCCCTAGTGTTATAGGTGTGATTGTGGGGTCTGCTTGGATATGTGGGTGGTTGGTTGTGGTTTTGATTGATGTTATGTCTTTGGGGTGCGATTTGTGATATAAATTGTTTAAGTCTGGTGTTATGCATGTATTTTATTTGTTGTGAGAAACCACTAGCCGCTAGTGCTTGGTTGTAGTATGGAGCGTGATTGTTAAACATTTCTTCAGAAGAGGATAGATCAGATAAGCGGGCAGAGATCCCTATGATTATGTTATCGAAAGTAGATCTGTGATGATTAGATTGAATATTGAGGTATTTAAGGTACTGGTTGGGTTTATGATAGGGGGAGTGTTGCGAGTTAGATAGGTTCAGAGAAACGTCCAAGAAGTTAGCCGTTTTGTATGCGTTTTCAAATGTTATTGATGGATTCATACCCTTACTCGGTATTACCTGTATCCTCCTGGGTTTGGTTAAATCCAATACCCTCCTCAACCTTATATATATTTTTTTTTTCTTTTGCCGAACCGCTAGGTGACTGGGACGTAAACACACCAGCATCGGTTGTCAAGCGATGTTGAGGAGAAAAACACAGACAGACAAACACACACACATATATATACATATATATATATACGACGGGCTTCTTTCAGTTATCATCTGCCAAATCCACTCAAAG